>NC_087192.1:870000-892500 GCF_035594125.1 Scylla paramamosain
AATGATCAAAAGCCTGTTAAACCATCACTAAACACACTACTGGAAATTCCTATAACTTTCATTAGACACTGTTAAGATATCAGTGGAATCATGAAAACACACTTCAGGAAACTCCATTAGCTTCCACTACAATCTCTTGAACTCTTACCAGAATCATGAAGACACCAATCACTAAATTCTATTAGATTGTCACTAGAATCATGAAAATGCTCTTGGGAACTTAAATAATCTCCACTAGAGTCTGTTAAACAACTATTAGGATCATGAAAACACCCTTGAAAACGCCAATAACATACACTGCATCCTCGTAAACTAGAATTACAAAAACACTCTTGAAAACCTCAGTAACTTTTAGAGCCTGTTAAAATACCGCTAAAATCATGAAAACCATCCTGAAAACGCCAATGACCTTCACTAGAACCCCTTAAACCGACCCTAAAACCATGAAAACATCCCTGAAAACCCCAATAACCACAAGATCCTGTTAAACTATCCCTGAAAACTGCTCAACTACTATTATATAACCTCACGAAAACCTCAGCCAGTGCCTCTCATAACCAGTGGAAACAAGACGACTAAGAGTTTGAGAATGCGAGCCTGAGTCTTACCAATGCAGTGCCCGTCTTGGTTGAGTGTGTATCCAGCGTGGCAGGTGCACGTGAACCCTCCTGGCCAGTTGTTGCACCCTTGTTGGCAGGGCCTTACCCGCGTCTGGCACTCGTCCACGTCCTGCAGGCGGAGGAGGACAGGGAGAAGGAAGAGGAGGAGGTAGAAGAAAGAGGAGGAGAGACAGGAAGAGCAGGAAAAGGAGGAGGAGAAGTAGGAAGAGCAGGAAAAGAAGGAGGAGAGATAGAAGAAGGAGAAGGAAGGAGAAGAAGTAGGAATAGAAGGAGGAGGAAGAGGAAGAGGTGGAAGGAAAGGGAGAGGGGAACAGACAGGAGGTGATGAGTTATGAAAGGTATGGAAAAAGAGGAGGAGGAAGAAGAAAAAGAAAAAAAAAGAAGAGGAAGAAGAAGAAGAAGGAGGAGGAGGAGAAGAAGAAGAAGAATAAGAAGAATAAGAGGACGAGAAACGGAAGAAAATAATAATGAAAGAAGAGTATGGAAGATAAGGAGCAGAAGTGACAAATAATAAAGAACAGAGATGAAAAATGAAAACAAATTGGAAGAGGATTAAGATTTGAAAGTGGAGAGAAAGAAAACGGAGGAGGAAGAAGAGGAGGAGGGTTGGAAATCGCCAAAGAAAAAAAAAAAAGAGGAGGAGAAGGAGGTGTGAAAACGAAGGAGGAGGAGGAGGAGGAGGAGGAGGTGTGGAAAGAGGATTAAGTTGTTATTAAAGGGAAAGAGGAGAGGAAGGAGGCGGAGGAACAGGAGGATTAAAAAAGGACAAAGAAAAAAGGAAGACGAGGAGGATGAGGAGGATGAGGAGGAGTAAAATAACATGAAAAAAGAGAAGAGGATTAGAATGTGATGACAGGGAAAGAGGAGAGGAAGAGGAAAGAGACCGAAAAGATTGCAACGGATAATGTCAGACACGAGGAGGAGAAAGAGGTTGAAAGATAAAAAGAAGAAAAGGGAATGAAGATAAAACAATACCATTAAGACACAGAACAACTTAATATTTCCCACATTCCCAAACGCTAAACAACACACTGACGCCCTTGCATAGATAGATAGATAAATAGATAGATAGATAGTATATTGACCACAGCAGGCAATACAATACCACTCGCTTCACATATCACATACTACACCTTACAAGATACATTACTTGCTAGACAGACAAATAGACAGGTGATTTATTGACATCATATACTATAGTGGGTTATAAATACTTCTTTTATGTAACAAGGGCACTGGCCAACGGCAACAAAAAGTGCTTAAAAAAATCAAAAGTTCCTCTGAGAATGCCAGAAAAGAAAGGTAAAAAAAAATATCACCCAAAATTTTAGGATTAGCGTCTTGAAACCTCCCTCCCAAAAGAGTTTAAGTCACAGGAACGAGGAAATAGATGCAGGCAGGGAGTTCCAGAGTTTACTAGTTTACATATGCCCCTACAAGCCTGCTCCTACAAGTCTTCATCCTGGCCTCCACCGTCTCCACCACTCCACTCCTTCACCCACCTCGCACGTCCTCTCGTCGGGCCTCAGTTGGTACCCTGGCCGGCAGCTACACAGGGGCCCGTCCGGGGTGTGAAGGCAAATGTGATCGCAGCCTCCGTTAGCATCCGCACAGAAGTCAGTCACTCTCCGCCCTGAGACGTGGAAAGAGAGAGAAAGAGAGAAATGTCAGTGGGTGTAGTGAAGCAGGGTTAGTTAGCATTGAATGTGGACAGAACGAGCAGGTAGGTTGGAAATTATGATTATTAGCTGAAAATGCAAGGATGTGGCCTCAATATGTGGAATAATGACCGTAGGAAGCAGTGAAAGGAAGGGAAGAGAAGTGAAGTGAAGTGATTAAAAGAATTTCTTGCGCGGGTAAGAGCCAGAGAGAGAGAGAGAGAGAGAGAGAGAGAGAGAGAGCGTCAGTGGATGTTTGTAGATAGGGTTAGTTAGCATTAAATGTGGATGAAAAGGGAGAAGATAGGGAAGATTACAATACGAACAGGTTAAATATGATGTAAATAACTTTGGATTGAAAGCCGAGAATCGAGGACAGGAGGGGCTTTAAATTTATGGACAGGGAGAAAAATGCAAGTAAATGGAGTAAATATGTGGTGGAAGGTGGTGGAAGGTGGAGCACGGCAATTAGCGTCACGCCTCCACCTGCGTCGCCGTCACTGTCACAGTAATTACAGTGATCAGCGTAATTCGGTGACAAGGAGACGCACCCACTGTATTCCTGTGTCCTTGAAGGGGAGGAGAAAAAGGAGGAGGAAGAGGAGGAGGAGGAGGAGGAGGAGGAGGAGGAAGAGTAGGTGGAGGAGGAGACGGAGGAGAAAGAAGAAGAAGGAAAAGAAAAAGAGAAAGAAAGAAAGAAAGAAAGAAGATTGAAAAAAGAATGAGAGAGAAAGAGAGAGAGAGAGAGAGAGAGAGAGAGAGAGAGAGAGAGAGAGAGAGAGAGAGAGAGAGAGAGAGAGAGAGAGAGAAGCAGAGACAGACAAGAAAACAGAAGAAAAACAAATACCACCACCACCACCACCACCACCACCACCACCACCACCACCACAACAAGACACGCCCCACTCACGGTGGCAGGTCCTCCTGTCGGCGGCCAGCTCGTAGCCGGTGTCGCACACACACTGGAAGGAGCCCCACGTGTTCTGGCAGCGGTGTTGACACGCCTCGGGGATGCGGCACTCGTCCACGTCCAAGCAGGAGGTGCCGTCGCGGCCCAGGGTCAGGCCGGGCCGGCAGGAGCAGCGCACCTCCCCGCCCACCGCTCGGCACTCGCCCTCACATCCGCCGTTGTTTTCCCGGCAGGGGTCGTAAGGGAAGCACCGGCGGCCGTCCTCCGCGAGTCTGTACCTGTGAGTGGGAGAGCCCGCGTTATCAAGGAAAGTTTTCTTCACTCACGCTGTACCAGGATTGGTTAGAGATTTCTGACTGGGACAATTTTGCATCCGGCAGTGTTCTTCAAGGATGGTCTGGGTTGTCAAGGAATCTTTTCATATGATTATCAAGGAATCTTTTCTTCACTCATAATTTGCAAGGATTGGTTTGGGAATTTCTGACCTGAGACAATTTTTGCAGCCTTCAGGGAATGGGTTGTTTGGTAATGCAGGTGTGGTGATTCGTCCATGCGTGTTGTTTGCAGATAGATGCATGATTGGCTAGTTGACTGCCTGGCTGAGTGATTGGCTGGCTAATTGGTTGATTGACATACTGACTGACTGACTGACTGATTGGGGTGGACTGACTCACTGGGTGCATAGCTTTCCGAATGACTGGCTGACTGTCTGCTTGGGTGTGCATGTGGAAGGCCGAGTGATTACCCGATGTGCTGAGTGACTGATTCAGTTTATGAAAATCCCAAGTACGTAACTGCCTTGCTGACTGACTGATTGACTGACTGTTTCATTGACTGACTAACTAACGAAATGACTACCTACCTGAGTGACTGACTGACTGACTGACTGGCTGGCTGGCTGGCTGGCTGGCTGGCTGGCTGGCTGGCTGGCTGGCTGGCTGACTGTCTGGCAAACTGACTAGCAAACAAACTAACTAGCTGACTAACTGACTGACAACTGAACTAATTAGCTGACTGATTGTCTGACTAGCTGATTGACTGCCTGCATACCTGCCTGCTTGCCTGACTGACTGACTGACCAATTGATTGACTGACTGACCCAGGGCGGCAGGAGCAGGTGACGCCCCCGACAGACTGGTGGCACTGGTGGTGGCAACCGCCGTTCTGTACGTGACACCGGGCGCGGGGCGTGGGCGGCGGCACACCTGTGAGAGAAGAGGAAGAGGAGGAGGAGGAGGAGGAGGAGGAGGAAGAAGAGAATGTAGACAGTAATTAAAATGCACAACGAGGACGGGGAAAAATATAGAGAAGGAAAAGAAAAGTAAAAGGAAGGGAGGAAAAGAAAGGGAGGAAAAGTGAAAGAGAAAAGAGACAGGAAGCAAGACGGTGGCGTAGGAAGAGACGAAGGCGGGAAAAGAAAGGAAGATGTTTATCAGATTACGTGACTAATTTTGATGTGAGGAAATTAACATAAAGAAACAACATTCCACACAAATTAGTCATTTTGAAAGCTTTATTGTTCGTAGTCTGGACCCACGTACTTACTCGTTCATCATTTTCCTTTTTTTTTTTTTTTATTGGCAAAGCTTAATCTTAATGACAGGTGTGTGTCGTCCTGTCCATATACCATTAATATTTTTCCTCGTAATGAGAAAGATAAGTGTCAAAAGTGGTTACAAGGCTTTTAAAGTGACTAATAGTAAGAAATGATAAAAAAACAGCTAATTTATGTGAATCATTTGAATATTTACTCCTTTACTGCGATTTCTAACAATTCACAACACTAACACAGATAGACAAAAAAAAAAAAAATAAATAAATAGAGCGATACATAAGAAAACAGCCATTCAATTCAACCCTCTCCTCTAACTACCATTCAGTCAGTCCCGCCCATTCCCCAGTCACTCAGTCCTTCCTTCTTTTCATTCAATCAGTCCCGCCCTTCGCCTACTCACTCAGTCTTTCCCTCTCACTCTGCCACTCAATCATTCACTCCTACCCTCTCTTACATGAAATCACTCAGTCACTCACTCTTTCCCTCTAATTCAATCAGTTCTGCCCATGCCCCACTCACAGGTGCGTCCGTCAGGCAGGAGGCGGTGTCCTGGTTGGCAGCGGCACTCGTAGGAGCCCGCCGTGTTAATGCAGACGTGGGAGCAGCCGCCGTTGTGGTCCCTGCATTCGTCCACCTCTGCAGCGACACAGGTGAGCGAGGAGCGGCAGGTGAGGTGAGGTAAGGTATTATTGTTTATGGCATCGAAAGTTTATAAGCAGTTACTAATAATGTCATAGGTGAGTAAAGGGTAAAGAACAAGATAAGCGAGGCAGGGAGGGAGGCAAGGCGGAAGAGAGAGATGGAAGAACGGGGTCAGGTGAAACAAGGGGAGAAGGAGGCGTGGTGATGGAAAGACGGTTTCGTGTGAGGTAAGGAATGTAAGGTAGGGAAGGAAGGAAGGTGTGGTGTGTGTGTGGCACGGGTTCTGCGCGTTGTTTATTTATTCTCTCTCTCTCTCTCTCTCTCTCTCTCTCTCTCTCTCTCTCTCTCTCTCTCTCTCTCTCTCTCTCTCTCTCTCGCATCGCAAATCTGCAAATCTTTCTACAATCGCAATTCCCTCTCAGCAGTCGTTTCATGTTTCACTCGTTCAGTAAACTTTCAACAGGTTATTCACTGGCACATGCAATTACCCCGTGAACGGTCTTTACTTTTGAACACATTAGTACCGTTCATATTAGCAAGTGTAAAGAAATATAAGTGAAGGGGCAAATCCTCCTGGAAAGCCGCCCCAGCCACCTGACCTCTGCCTGACCTCCAGTACAGCCGCCGTGGTGTTGTGGCATGTCAAAAGGTGATGACTGCCTGTTCGCTGCACAAAGACAGGACACTCGAGGCTGAAGACTTGCACATAAGAGTGATTCCCCCATTTGTTAGTAATAGGTTTGCAACAATAAGACTTAAGACTTCCTTGGTTATTATGAGTGACATCCCTCAATCGGCAAGCTTATGAATTAGTTGAGTGGCTGCAGTGCCCTCTGACGGTAGATTTTTTTTTTTTTCAACTAGTATAAAACCACAAGCTCCGAACCACCTTGACGATTGCAGAGCTGTTTGGCTGGCGGATTCCTGAACTACTGTAGCAATAGATAATTGGCAAAGCAGCTCTTGTGTATTCCCAAACTACTAATTAATCATGATAACGATAATTTTCATAGTAACCAGTGTGTAGTCCAAGCCATTGACGATGATAGTAATTATTCAAAATAGCTCGTGTATATTACCAACCTACTAACAATGATGATAATTACTAGCAGAGCACCACATGTATATTCTCAAGCCATTAACGATAGCAATAATTTTCAAAGTAGCCAATATATAGCGAGTCCTCGTGACGGCGCCTCTTCATCAACAGTTCCCAATACGTAGCGGACTGTATCCGGAGTGTGGCTTGCTGAGGGAACATACAGAGGGAGTGACAGTCTGAACAGAGGAATGAAAGGCGGGAACGAAGGAAAGTACCTGTGGTTTTCCTATATTAAGGTAGGGGAGAGAGAGAGAGAGAGAGAGAGAGAGAGAGAGAGAGAGAGAGAGAGAGAGAGAGAGAGAGAGAGAGAGAGAGAGAGAGAGAGAGAACAATAAGCAAGAAACAAAAAGGCAAAGAAAGGAAGCATTATGGACAAGAGGAAGAACAAAAGTGAAATGGAAGAGAAATGCAATCAATACATAATACAATACTAGTAACAGGAGGAGGAGGAGGAGGAGGAGGAGGAGGAAGAGGAAGAGGAAGAGGAGGAGGGGCAGTACTCACCCACGCAGGAGTGCTTGTCGGGCCCCAGCTTGTACCCGGCGGAGCAGCAGCACACGTAGGAGCCCAGGGTGTTGCGGCACTCGTGGTGGCAGCCTCCGTTGTCCACCGCGCACTCGTCCTTGTCTGCGGGAAGCGCGCTGGTTATTAACTTGTAGACATAAGGCAGCGTTTTTTTGTTTTTTCCTAACTCAGCACTTGTAGTCAGGTCTTACAGCGTTTTTTTTGTTTTTTTCCTAACTCAGCACTTGTAGTCAGGTTTAAGCTTTTCATTGCCATGCTAGAATCCACTAACAGTTGTAAATGAGGTTAAATTTTATGAAATAAAAAGTACACTCTTGTCAGAAAATATCCCTTCCATACTTTTATATTCCTTGCGAGGAACACTGACATTGTACCGCGACATTTCTCAGCGATGATTAAAATTTACCTCAGCACCCCGTGGCCCGTGGTAGTGTTAGCACCTAGTCAAGAAGCTCTGCCACAAGGGCTCTACGTCTCTGCGGGCTGGTCGGGCTTGCTTTTGTTAGTAACTACAACAGAACATCGATCTAAAAAAAAAAAAATAATAATAATAATAAAATAAAAAAATAAGGTTATTAGTGATTTCTGATCTAACCTACAAGGTCAAGGGTCTACAACAGTGACCTCATGTTTACGTTTGGGGCTCCCAGAGAGTCTTACAGTGATATCACAGTGATGGTCTGTGCTCGAAATTGTAGATGTGGTGGAGAAACTCGTATTTTCAATGATGTGGAGACAACTTTCGTTATCTTGGCGTTTAGATACTTTCTCCGCTGTTACGGTGTTCGCGCAAACACACACACACACACACACACACACACACACACACACACACACACACACACACACACACACATATATATATATATAATATATATATATATATATATATATATATATATATATATATATATATATATATATATATATATATATATATACTCGTATATATATATATATATATATATATATATATATATATATATATATATATATATATATATATATATATATAATATATATATATATATATATATATATATATATATATATATATATATATATATATACTCGTATATATATATATAATTGATCTTTTCCTGAGCGGTAGAGGAAATATAAATATAAACCATTCACTTTTGAACGAGGAGACATGTAGAGATACATACGCAGGATGATACATTCGGATGGATCAACATACAGATGGACAAGTGTATCATTTATACATGAATACATATTTGCACATAGACAAATATATAAATAGTCTTTACTAAGTAATGGTAGGTAAGTCATTAAGTAAAAACCTGCCCTCTTTACATGAGGCAAGAGTGTCCAGCGCGGCGTCAGGCCACGACACGTGACGCGCAGAGCAGAGCAGAGAACACACCCCGCGCTGGTGCTCCATGCCGGTAAATGTGTGTGACAGAGAGAGAGAGAGAGAGAGAGAGAGAGGAGAGAGAGAGAGAGAGAGAGAGAGAGAGAGAGATACGAACTGAAGCGTGACTATTTTTGCTTTTTGTAGAGAACGTAATACCGAGGTGTCAACATTGAAGTACGAAAAATGAAGAGTAAGAAAGAAAAAAAAAAAGTTTCATGATTTCCCGCATACAGCCAGCTGCTTTTATGTCTTGCTACAATTATAAATGAGTACTTGTGTGTGTGTGTGTGTGTGTGTGTGTGGATGGATAGGTGCCTCATATCATAACTTTTACTTTTCTTTTCAATCTTTTTTTTTTCCCCCGTTCCTGTCAACAATACTCATTTCTTCATGTATTCAGTTTTTTTCTTTTCTTTTTCTTTTTGTCTTGTGTTTGTTTATTCAGCAAGAGGAGTAACAGTCAGAGTACAATTTCTAAAAAGCGACGGTGGTGAAGATATTTTTGTGTAGCTCCACTGTGGGGCTTGAGAGAGAGAGAGAGAGGAGAGAGAGAGAGAGAGAGAGAGAGAGAGAGAGAGAGAGAGAGAGAGAGAGAGAGAAGCATCATATTACGTCCGGTTTGTCATACACTGTTGATTATCCTTTTATTTCCTTCTTCCCTCCTTCCTTCCTTCCTTCCTTCCTTCCTTCCTTTATCCTTCCTTTTTATTTTCTTTCTTTTTTCTTTCTTACATCACTTTATTTCCATCACGTTGTTTCTTATCTTAATAATTATAGCTTGTCTTGTTGCTCTCTCTCTCTCTCTCTCTCTCTCTCTCTCTCCTCTCTCTCTCTCTCTCTCTCTCTCTCTCTCTCTCTCTCTCTATTTTTGTTTGTTTCTTGATATGATCTTGCATCCTCCTCCTCCTCCTCCTCCTCCTCCTCCTCCTCCTCCTCCTCCTCCTCCTCCTCCTCCTCTTCCTCCTCCTCTTTCTCCTCCTCTTCGTCCTTGTCTTCTGTCACTAAGGAGGTGTGAAGAGACAGATAAACAGGAAGAGAAGGATTTGAAGGAGAGGAGAAGGAGGAAGAAAAATAACTAGAATAAGAGGAGGAGGAGGAGGAGAGAAGGAACAAGGGCTAATTATTTAAAGCAGTGAACGCAGCTTCTTGCATAATGAAGTACAGTAGGTTACACTTAACAGACGTGAATGCATGAATAACTTAATGAAAAAAATATACATAGATAAATAAACATATAGATTGATAAGTGAATGAATGAATGAACAGATCCAGTGTCTAGTGAAAGAAAATGATAATAATGAAGGTGTTGTTAAGATGAATAAGCGAATGAATGAATTAGTAGAGATGGAAAAAAAAGAATAACTTAAAAAAAAAGAGGAAATAGAAGTAAGTGAATAAATTGATAAATAAATGTAGGGATGCAATGTCGACAAAATAATAATGAAAAAGGTGTAGTTAAGATAGATAAGAGAATGAATAGATTAGTAAATAGAGATGAAAAAATAAATAACTAAGTGAAATCAATGTAGATACGATAAATATACGGTAAATTAATAAAAAAAAAGAATAATGAATAAATAAAAAAATGAAGAAATGAATAATAATAATAAAAAACTAACGAAGGAACTGGAAAAAATAAACAAATAAACAAACGAACAAACAAACAAACAAACAATGAAGTAAGCAAAAGAACAAAGTAAAATTAAACAACAAACAAACAACAAAAAAAAAAAAAAAACGTGTGTGTGTGTGTGTGTGTGTGTGTGTGTGTGTGTGTGTGTGTACGTACAAGCATGGGTCTGTCCTTCTTCACAACATCCTTCCCCCCCTCCCCCATCACTCCCTCTCTCCTATCTCCCCTCACTCTCCCCATCACCTCTCTCTCTCTCTCTCTCTCTCTCCCTCCCTCTCCCTCTCTCTCCCTCTCCTCTTCATAAGCGTAATGTATCAATAAAGAGTTTATCGTTCTATTTAGACATTTATTTCATTATTTATTTTATTATTTAGGTGCAAATGACCTAGTTAAAGGAAGAGGACAAGGAAGAGGAGGAAGAGGAAGAGGAGGAGCGAGAGGAGAGGGATAGGGAAGAGGAGGGGAAGAGGAAATAAATGACGTAAAGATGAGGTGTTAGATGAACAGGAGGAAAATATAGAGGAAGAAGAGGAGGAGGAAGAGGAAGAATGTAGGAAGAGAAAATAGAACCAAAACAAAATAAATAAGAAAGAAAACAGTAAGAAAACAGAAAATGAAAGACAAGAACGAGGAAGAGGAGGAGGAAGAGGAGGAGGAGGAGATGATGGTGATGATAAAGGAGGAATAGATGGAAGAGATGTGGAGAAACAGAAGAAGCAAAACAAGGAAGAGACACAAGGAGGAGGAGGAGGAGGAGGAGGAGGAGGAGAGAATGAAGAAAGAAGATGCAGAATAGAAAGAGATGGAAGATAGACAGAGAAAGATAACAAGAAGCTAAATAACTAAAAGAGAGGAGGAGGAGGAGGAGGAGAAGAAGCAAAAGATGTAGAATGTAGAAGGAGGAGGAGGAGGAGAAGTAGTAGTAGTAGTAGTAATAGTAGTAGTAGTAGTAGTAGGAGGAGGAGGAGGAGGAGGAGGAGGAGGAGGAGGAGGAGGAGGAGGAGGAGGAGGAGGAGGAGGAAAAGAAGGCAGAGAGGTTGAGAAGAAGAAGATATATGATAGGGTAGGATCACTTAAAAGGGCCGCAGGGTTCAACAAAAGAGGCATGAAAATCAGGTTTCTCTAGTCAGCGAAAACGTTAAAACACACACGAATGATTGCACACTAAGCACATTCAGACTTACGTAGAAGAGATCGGCAAAAGCTGGTTCACAGAAAGAGCTTGGGATGAGTGGAATGAACTTCGGACTTCTACATTGCAATCCGGCTACTTTCAAGAGGCCTTAGTTGAAAATACACGGATTTTTAAATGGTGTTTTTTTTTTTGTTTTTTTTTTACGTTTCTAGTGACACATTTACAATATTCCTACATTATTAACAGGATAAATACTTTTGAGAATCTTGCTAATAACTTCTGTGGCTTTTGAAAACAGTTGTGGCGATAGAGCAAAGCGTCTCAGAATACGGACTTGTTTAATAAGCTACACAAGTATTCAAAATTGCTTTCACGTTTATAGTGACGGATTAACAACATTTTTACATTATTAACGGAAGCAGCACTCTAGGAAACCCGGTTAATGATCTTTGTGGCCTTTGAAAATAGTCATGCTGAGAGATCGGAGCCTTTTCAATAAGCTACACGGGTTTTCAAGAACTTTTTTACGATTATAATAACAGATTAACAATATTTCTACATTATTGACAGAAGAAACACCCTTGAGAACCCAGCTAATCGTCTCTGTGGCCTTTGAAAACTGTCGTGGTGGGAGAGAAAAACGTTAGCGAGACGGTGGTAAGTGGTCAGACATTAGGCAGCTTGAAGAGGAGCCTGGAGGAGCTTGCGGCTGATGACGGCAGATGGCAAATGTGAAGTGGTCAGGAGCCGCCTTGTGTGGGTCAGCTGGTCCTTTGCTTCCCCCTTGTTCTATTTTGCTCTGGTGGGCCAAGGAGTTAAAGAAAGGAGGAAGAGTAAGGGAGATAGGAGGAGGAGGAGGAGGAGGAGGAGGAGGAGGAGGAGGGGGAGGAGATGGTGGTGGTAGTGGTGAAAGGGGGGGCGGAAGATGAAGAACAAGAACAAGAGGGAACAAGAAGAGGAGGAGGAGAAGAAGCAGAAAAAGAGGAAGAAGAAGAAGAAGAAGAAGGAGAAGAAGAAGGAGAAGAAGAAGAAGAAGAAGAAGAAGAAGAAGAAGAAGAGTTAGAGGAGAAGAAGGAGGAAGAACAAGAACAAGATCAAGAAAACGAAGAAGCAAAAAAAAAAAAAAACAAAGAGAAGGAGGAGGATAAAAGAATAAGGAGAAGAAGAAAAAAGAAAAAAAGAGGTCGTGGAGAAGAAACAGAATAAGAAACATAAAAAGTGAAAAAAAAACAGGACAACAAAGAAGAGGAGGAGGAGGAGGAGATAAAAAAGTTGGAAAAGCAACAAAACAAATAAGAAGAAAGGAGGAGAAAGGAGAAGCATCAGCAGGAGGGGCAGGATACTTAAATGGTGAGGGAGAGAATGCAGGAGGAGGAGCGGGAGGAGGAGGAAGAGGAGGAGGAGTAAGAGGAAGAGGAGGAGCAGCAGGAGGAGGAGAAGGAGGGGGGAGCTAAATCCATGTTACACTTCAGCCACGGTAACGTTAGACAGGAAAGTCCCTCAAATCCTTCTTCTGTTTTGGTCTAATTCCGGGTAGAGTTCTCGATTTTTGCTTCTCTCTCTCTCTCTCTCTCTCTCTCTCTCTCTCTCCCTCTCTCTCTGCTATATGATCATTCCTTCCTTCATTCTTCACTCTCTTCGTTTGTCTCCTATAATGTTGTTCTTGTTGTTGTTGTTGTTGGTGGTGGTGGTGGTGGTGGTGGTGCATTGCATTATATTCCTTTCCTTTCTTGTATGTTGTCACGTTATCCACAAAATCTCTCTCTCTCTCTCTCTCTCTCTCTCTCTCTCTCTCTGGATTTATGTTCCCAGCCTCAAGAGTAAGTAAAGTGGGGCAGGCACGTGGACGCAAGATTATCGAGGTAACTAACAATACTAAACAGGACACACACACACACACACACACACACACACACACACACTACCCAGAACCTCCTATCTAAATGCAGCCGTGTAGACGCGTGTACTTTAACAGCCGTACAGCTAACACTCCTGTAAGGCTTCGTGTTCAGTGCATTGAGCAAACGAAACTGAAAATAGACCTTATGCTTCTTCTGGTGAGTCACGCTTCGACACACGCACACACACACACAGGGAAACCTAATCTGACGTGAAGAGAACACAACAAACCACTTAGGAAAGGAAGAGAAGGTAAGAATGTGCAGGAATAGTTTCTTAAAAGAGCAATAGACGAGTGTAAGTGCATTGTCAGTGGAAGTGAGGAGTGTTTGCTAAAGTTACGCAGATTTGAAGAGTTAAAATCACTTTATTGCTAGGCACATCTGTACGTAACCACAGACCACTCTGAGACATTCCTTCATTCATTTCTTTTTTTTTGTTTCGTAACCATCTCTTATCGTTATACTAGCTAGAAATCAGAACATTTACGCCATTGACCTCTTAAAGAGATATTGTGCATTGCTTTGAGTGTTGTGTCTCAGTGAAAGGGTTTATGGGCTGAAAACACGAGCTTAACTCAATCCTGTTAAAGTGACAAGTAAGTTAAGAAACACACACACACACACACACACACACACACACAGAAGATATACAGTAGATACGGAAACCCGACCAGACCAGACGAGTGTAGCTTAGTTCCTGTATGCCACCCCCTCACTCACACACACACACACACACACACAAAGCCATTAAACGGAGTGACCTGTATATTTAGGAATTCACAAACCCATGGATGGCAACACTGAGCCAGTTCATATTCTCGCACAAACAGTTCGAAGCCTCATGAAGGAATGCAGCGAACCACCGGGTGCGTGCGGCGGCTGGCGGCAGGCGAGGGCAGGACGGAGAGACAGGACACACTTGAGCGCACAGATTAGAGTAGCAGCGGTAACCCAACACCTCGCCGACCACCACCACCACCACCAGTGAGGAAAGGGAAGCACCCGCAACGTTTGTTCTGTGAGTCACACAAAGCTGCGTTAAGGTTTTACACTTCAGACGACAGATCGCGCGTGCGTTTCAGTGTGTGGGTGTTGCGTGGGTTGTGTGCTGACCGTGACGTGTTTGTGTGTGTCTGTGTGTGTCAGCGTAACCGAAACAAGGCTGCTGCTGTTGGGGCTTGCTGGTCTTGCTGTCTTCCTTGCTCTCATTGTTTGCCTTAGTACTTCAGGTGAGCTCCCCGAGGCGTGTAGAGTAAGTAACAGGACTCGCGCAAGGCCCTGGAGTGTGCTGTGTGGCCTCACCAATGAGTAAGGTTGTTATATAAGAGCGCAGCACAAACTTATTGATTGACTCACAATACGCCTGTCACATCGCAAATTTATGGTAAACCGCGTCTTATTTTTGCCAAACGATTAATTTCTTTATTCTCTCCGAGGTAGATCAGTGCGTTTTGAATCAATTATATAACTATTCCTTGGAAAAAAAAAAAAAAGCTGTTTGTATCTCTGTAGGTGAGGAATGCATCTTCACTCAACAAGCCACTTACTGCATGACGGTCATTCACCCACATATCCTGGCCTCCTAACTAATACATACAGTCTCAACCCCCACCTAACAATTCCATCACTTAAGTTTCTCAACGACAAACAGTTAAGCCCATTTTTAATCAAACCAAAAGCTCCCACAGACGCCAAGATCAGTGCGACGGAGATGAGCACTGAGGCCATGCGCAGCTAATAGCCTGGAATCAGAAATGCTTTGCTGTCTCACCACTACTGTTTTCAAAGCGAGGATGACTGACCGCGTTTTCAAGTGTTTCTCCTCTTAATAAATACAGAAGTCTTGTAAAAATCCTTAAACCCATGTAACTTCAACTAAAGATTTTTAAAGTAATGGAAATGCGGCGCTGAAGTGTTTAAAAAATGGTCCTATAATGTGTGCCTCCAGCTTCACCTTTTACCTGCCTATGAGATGTAATGTATGCCTCCAGCTTCACCTTTACCTGCCTATGAGCTGCCTTGCCACTTGCCTCGCCTTAGGACGTGGTTCGCTGAATTACTAGTGGTTAGTTTTATGAATCACCTCTCTATTTTTCAGCTTAGTTTGTTAGTCTGCCTACCTGATGCTTTCCCACGAGTTCATTAAACCTATATTGCGTATTAGAGGTTTTAGATGTTATGTGATTTGATGAACTGCTAGCAATGAATAACTACTGTACTTTTCAAGCTCAGTTTATCAGTCTGTTCACCTGATGCCCCACTGAGATATTTAAACCTACCACGTACTTGAGTTTTCAGGTGTACGAGTATAATGACTTGTATCCCTTGTTTAAGAGAACATTTCCTTTCATAAAAAAAAAAGGGTTATAAAGAAAAATGAGGTAAAAATTATAGTGTAACGTTACTTCTTTTCTGCTCTTTCTCTTTCCCAATCTACAACTTGCCCGTGACCGTAAGAGCCATTGGTGCTGAACTGCAAGAGAACCGAAAAGGAAAGCGTGATATGTGACGAAAAAATAATAAGTAGTTTGTCAGGTTTGGCTTCAGATCTCGCCTGTGTTCCTTGAAGCTCGGATTTCTATTGGTGAAGTGTGTGTGTGTGTGTGTGTGTGTGTGTGTGTGTGTGTGTGGTGAGTCACGGCAATAAGTGGGATGTCCATGGGGAATGAGCGGCACCATTGGAGTGACGGGGTGTCATGATACGCCTACACACTCCACGCATCCTCCTCCTCCTCCTCCTCCTCCTCCTCCTCCTCTTCCTGCTTCTTTATTTTTTCTTTTTTTTCGTTCTTTTTTTCGTTTTTATTTTTTCTTTTCTTTTTTTAAGTTTTTCTTTTTACTGCTTGTTTTGCTTTTATTTTTTCTTCTTATATCTCCTCCTCCTCCTCCTCCTCACCACCACCAGCACCACCACCACATTCGCGTTCCTCCTCCTCCTGATCCTCCTCTTCTTGTATTAACTTAACAAATAACCCTTTTGACACCTACACATGCACTCCACACCTGTCTCTTAATGTCTCTCTCTCAGCTAATATATAACCTACTACTACTAATCTAACCTGACTTGACATAACCTGACCTGACCTAACCTGACCTGACCTAACCTGACCTGACCTAACCTGACCTGACCTAACCTGACCTGACCTAACCTAACCTAACCTAACCTAACCTAACTTAACCTGACTTGACATAACCTAACCTAACCTGACCTGACCTGACCTAACCTAACCTAACCTAACCTGACCTGACCTGACCTGACCTAACCTAACCAAACCTTACCTAAACTGACATAACCTAACTTACCCTCATTCTGAACTAACTCACCTGACCTCACCTAACCTCATTCTGGCTTAACCTAACCTAACCTCATTCTGACCTGACCTAACTTAAACCAACCTAACTTAAATAATCTAACCTAACTTCATCTACCTAACCTAATCTAACCTGACCTGACCCAACCTCACCTAACCTAACCTGACGTGAACTAACCTAGCCTGGCCTGACCTAACCTAATCTACTTAATTAATGTTGTGCGTTTCTTTTAGGATAAATACGACAATTTTTTGGTGATAACCTTTAACATAATTGGAGTTTTGAGACTATTATTATTCATTTGAGTTATTTTATATGCATTTTAGCTGTTTATTTATCAGTTTAATTTGTTTATCTATTTATTTTATTTGTCTACTTACGTTTTCTTCTTTTTTTTTTTCAGTACATATTTTCTATTAATCGCCTTTGAGTGGTCGTAGTTATAGACATAAATTCAGATCCATTACTGTACAGATGCAAGATACGTGGATAAGACAGGCAAATAAACAGACACCCGTAACTCAGAGCAATTTACGAGTATATTTAATCAAGCTTGCCATAATGTGCTCTGTGTTATGTAGGCTTGTGTTAAAGAAAATAGTTGTTGAGTTACTGCCACACACACACACACACACACACACACACACACACACACACACACACACACACACATTATCTCCCGGTCAGAATAACAAATGAGGTGCCAGGACTCTCTCTCTCTCTCTCTCTCTCTCTCTCTCTCTCTTTCTCTCTTTCTCTCTCTCTCTCTGAATCTTTGGGTGTTTGCTTTGCTTGACTCTCGCCTTGGACACAATTACTTTCTCCCTCCTTCAAGGCACACGCTCACCACCACCACCACCACCACCACCACCACCACCGAAGCTGTCACCGTGCTGCTCGTATAACATTAGTCGTGGTGGTAGTAGTAGTAGTAGTAGTAGTAGTAGTAGTGGTAGTAGTTTCTAAAGAGTGGCGAATAGTAGGTTTCTTTTTGCCAATTAATGTCTTGCACTTCTGGTCTCTCCCGTCAATTTTTTTTTTTCTCAAATGTAAAAAAGAAATAGACGTAACATTAGGTGAGTCAGAATTGCTCCATTGTAGTGAAGTTTTGATTATTGTTGGCTGTACTGATATTTATTTTATTTTGTTTATTTATTTATTTATTATTATCTTATAAATGTCTTTTACTGGGTTTTAGTGTTTGATGTGTTTGTATTGTTTTGTTATTACTTACATTTCTTTTTTTATTAATTCATTTTTACTTCATTTTTTTTACTTTTCAGAATTATTTATTTATTTATTTTTTTTTTTTTACTTTTGAGAATACGAGTCAGTCATTTTCGTTATCAGATTTCATCACACGGTCACCCAGGATCGCATTTCATTGTTATAGTAATTTTTTTTTTTTCTCTATTTGCTAAGTTTTATTCACATTTTTAGCGTTTTTTTTTGTTTCACTTTTCAAAATGCTAACCTGTATATGAGTGTTTTCTTTTTTTTTTTTTTTTATCATCAGTCTTCATCACACGTCCAGACAGAATCTCTCTTAATGTTTTATTCGCGAGTTATCGATTTTTATTTTATTTATTTATTTATTTTATCTTATTATTTATTTATTTTTCATTATTTCCATTTATTTATTTATTTATTATTTTTATTTATTGATTTTTTTTTTTCAGAAAGTGGCGCCGTACGGTCCCGTGATTGCAGTGCCCAAAAAATGGCTTTCACCCAATCAGCTTCTTGGTGAGTGTGAATAATTGACTGTGATTTCCTTTCTTTTCTGCTTTATTTCCGTTATTGTGCACTGCCCTGTGTCTCTCTTACTCTGTGTTGTCTCCCAAATCATCATTTTCAATATCATTACTACCACCACCATCACTACTACTGCCACCACCACCACCGTCATTACTACTACTACTACTACTACTACTACTACTACTACTACTACTACTACTACTACTACTACTCCACCTCGAAACAAATAGCAGCACCAGAAGCAATTGCATGAAGTCTTTATAAGGATCTATAAGAAAGTTAGCCATGGAAAAGAATATATTTTGCAATTTCTTCCCAGTTCAAAGATTGGATGTGGCAGCAGAACAAGTAAAGATGTCTCAGAGTGATTGGTAATTAGAGAAAGGTGTACCAAGTGTCAGCCAAAGCATTAAATTGTGTAATCTTTGCCCAAGTGAGAATATAAAAAATGTTACGAAAATCTTAGGGTAGAACTCACACGAATGATTATAAAGTACACAAATTCAGATTTATAAAGGATGAGTGGAACAAGTTTAGCAAGATCGTGGTAACTGCGCAGACATTGGACGTGGTAACTGCGCAGACATTGGACAGTTTCAAGAGGAGTTTCAAGGCGAGTGTGACGTGTTCAGGAGCCGCCTTGTGTGGGTCAGCTGCTTGGCCCTTTGCTGCCTCCTCATTATCTTGCGTGCTGGTGTTTCTATTTACGTAAAGCTTCACTAATATCATTCTTGTCTTGTATCTTGTCCCCCAAATCATCATGTTTTGAATGTTCCTTGCATCCCTCTAGCAGTACCTTTATTAATTTGTTTATTTATCATTTCTTTATACACAGCAAAGACAAGGTGGTAAAAACAATGTAATATAAGCGCTTAAGAACATAAGAAAGAAGGAGACTGCAAAAGGCTGGCTGGCGTACACTGGGCAGCTCCTGTACTAGTCATGAATGTCCCCCACTCTTCTCTTGCCAACTTTCTTATTACCACCTGTCTGCCCCACTCGTATGATCACCTAACCTTCTCTTGAATCGTATCATCCTCTAACCTTCTCTTGTAATCACTGTGTGTTGGCGCCCGACCACGTGACTGCCAAGCCCATTACTCTGTTTGTGAACCTGTTCTTATTGCAGCAATCTCTTTCATAAACCTAAACTTATCTAGCTTATATAGAAAGCAGTACATGAGAGTATAGGAATTTGCATAAAAATAGTAAGAAATCGTAAGAGTGGAAGAATTAGCAGAACGTGTTTCGCTGCCAGTCTTATCGTTGGTGGTGACAGCTTGTATTCTGACACGCTTTGTTCTCTCGTTACGAATGTTTTCAGAAGCCACAAGATAATAAGCCGGGTCTTCATGAGTGTTTTTCCATTGCTGATGCAAAATTCTCGTTAAACTATCATTAGTCACGAAAACGCTCTTAAAAACCCCAGCAATCTCCATCGGAACACGTTAAACTGTCTCTAGGATCCCAAAAAATATTCCTGAAAATTCCAGGAACTTCTACTAAAGTTTGTCACACATCCTGAAAACACCAATATCTTCCACTGCATCCTATATAATTACAACTAGTTATGAAAACATCTTTATAGACTCTAATCGCTTCACTAGAGCCAGTCAACTGTTTAATTACGACTAGTTATGCAACATCCTTATGAACCAATCGCTTCACCAGAGCCTTTTAAACTCTCACTAGAATCATGAAACGCCCCCTAAGTTAAAAACCCAAGATAATATTCACTAAAACATATTAAACTATCATTAGAACCATGGAAACATCCTTATAACCTCCAATAACATTCATTAGAACCATGAAACACTCGTGAAAAAGCCAATCACTTCCACTAACACTACGTAGAACCTGCTAAACTGTTACTGGAATCATGTGAACTTCCCTGCAAGCTCCAGTCACCTCCTCCACCAAAGCCTGTTAAGCCATCACTAAAAATCATGAAAACATCCCTACAAACCCCAATCACTTCGACTTTCGACTAAAACCTGTTGAACCATGACGAAAACCATATAAAATCACCCTTGAAAACCCCAATTACACTTCCACTGCAGCTTGTCAAACTCACTAGAATCATGAAAACGCTCCCGAATATACCAGTCACTTCCATTAGACCGTGCTGAAGTACCACCAGTTGTCATGGAATCCCTCTGTAAACCCCCGTCACTTCCACTAGAGCCTGTTAAGAGTAATCGAGGGTAGGACGCAGGAACGCTTGAGAAAGAATGCGGTTTGAGGATGTTTTCAGGAGGGCGTGTTGGGAAAAGTGGAGCGAGGGAGAGGAAAGAGAGAGAGAGAGAGAGAGAGAGAGGGGTACTGTGAGTGGCTGGGAGGCGTGTTGTGCTTTGGTGTGTGTGTGTGTGTGTGTGTGTATTTTTCTTTGCCTCACCGTACTTTTAGGTTTTACTGTGCTGCCCTCTGTATAAATAAGAGGGAGGAGAGAGAGAGAGAGAGAGAGAGAGAGAGAGAGAGAGGAGAGAGAGAGAGAGAGAGAGAGAGAGAGAGAGAGAGAGAGAGAGAGAGAGAGAGAGAGAGAGAGAGAACGTAAAATCAATGATATACGACGCCCCAAAAGACGCCTCCCTAACGAGCTGTGACGGCCCGGAGTCCACGCAGGCGACCCATACCTTGCCCACCTGTAATTCATACCCTATACACAGATGTGCCCCGTGCTGCATCCAGGTAGCCCTCGAATCTTGCCCTGCCTGTCTGAGATATCTTTACCCATATCGCGCTGTGATATAGTTAGACTTCAGATTTTGCCGTATTTCAGATGATTGTAACTATGTAGAGGTGTTCTGTAGTTAGTTAGTCCTCGAATCTTGAAGTACCTCATTTTTTTTTACGCCTGTATAGCTCGTACGTCTTATGTTTTAGTCGTAGGTTAGTATATCGTGGTCTGTGTAGGTCGTAGATTAATTCAAGTCGTGTAATAAGTGTTTTGTGTTCTCTAAAAGTCATACAATTAAGTTTAAGTCGTGCCTTGAATAAATTATGTTCTGTAAAAGTCGTACATAAATTTTCAGGTACCTTGAATATTTCGTGCCCTGTAAAAGTCATACATCAACTAGTTGCACCAGCTCCTGAAAAGTGGGTGGGGTCCTGCAGTAGACTCCATAGAAGCCGTTTCTATCAACTGTCATCTCTGCCTCCATAAGGATCTTGTGTTCTCCTCGTAGCGGCCTCTCCAGCAGTAGTTGCCGTACCCATACTGTCCATCTCCTCTTTCGTCTTGCTGGCCTAACTGGGCAGTCTTCCGGTTCCGATTTGCCCAATAATAAGAGAACAGCGGTGATGATGACATCCTTGTGATCCATTTTGTTTTGGTGCGTGTGCGGGACTGATGACTGACGGGCTGACGTCAGACCATCGCCCTGTGATGGAGCACATCTCCGAAGCGGACGGCCGTCATGTTTGTGACGTCACGACGGGGACGGGAATGACGGTGACTGGCAAATGTGAACCGCGCCTTAGAGGAAACGACTAAGAGGGGCGATTTAAAACTGAGAGTAGGCGACAAAGAGGAAGTGACTCGTGAAACAGCGAGTGTTTGGCTCCATGAGACCCACAGCCGAGAAAGACTGGCTGATCTGAAATAATGCTTGCGTTTTCTACTTATTGCTAATACTTGGAAACCCTAATTAACACAATAAATTTTTCATCCTGCCATCTTTTACATTTAAAAGACGCTAAGAAAAGTTATGCGCGGTTTTCCGAGGTGTTTTCATGATTATAATGATAGTTTGACAAGGATTCTTCATCGTCAGTGGTGCACAACATCCACGAAAACCTGACGTGAGAGGAACGTACCGAGAGGACTGCGAACCTCCTCCCTCTGTACCCCTACCGAGAAGCAAAGGACAGTCTTCTTAAACGTTTCAATGCCTTCGTATCGACGTCTCTCAACAAGCTCTAGTGGAAGTTATCAAGGTTTTTCAAGGGTTTGGATGAATCTAGGGATGATTTAATGAGGGTTTCAGTGTGTGTTTGTGTGGGTGTGTGTGTGTATTTGTGGGTGTTTTTCTTTTCTTTTTCCTTTTAAATCAGTTCTTTAATTTTCTTTTTTCATTTTTATCATATTAGTACTATTTCTTTGACTATCACATACTTCTACGGCGAATGATTTCCGTGGCTTGCGAAGTCTTAATGAAAGCCTGGAATGTTTCAAAATACATGGTTAGGTGTTGTTCTGTCTTTCCTGCCTTCGCTTCCCTCACGCTGCCAGACAAATTTTTTTCCCCATAATCATGTACAACCTTTCAGACACATATTTGATTTTGTTTATCTATCTTTTTTTTTTTGCAAGTTTTTTATTTTGTTTTATTTATCTATTCATCTTTCTTAATGTCTAACCTAACCTAACCA
>NC_087192.1:900000-950000 GCF_035594125.1 Scylla paramamosain
AGGAGGGGGAGGAAGAGAGAGACATGTATAAATATATTCAAGTTGTATTGCTTCTGTAATGTATCTCTCTCTCTCTCTCTCTCTCTCTCTCTCTCTCTCTCTCTCTCTCTCTCTCTCTCTCTCTCTCTCTCTCTCTCTCTCTCATGGATAAAACGAGTATATAATAATAGTAATAATAATAATAATAATAATAATGGTGGTAGTAGCATTAGTAGTACAAGTAGTAGTGGTAGTAGAACAGAAGAAGAAGAAGAAGAAGAAGAAAAGAGAAAAAAATAAGAGGACCTGAGTAGCCGTATGTAGAAGTTCTGTGTGTGTGTGTGTGTGTGTGTGAGGGTGAGTGGATGATGAAGTGAGGGGGGAGTGACTTAAGAAGAGCAATTTCTGACAACCGTATATGGCTGAACGGATGTGTGTGTGTATGTGTGTGTGTGTGTGTGTGTGTACCTAGCAACATGTTCAAATTTTTTTTTTAATATTCTTGTAAATATACATACTGCTCTTCTAGACAGGGTGGAATCAAAAGTTTTTCGTCTCATCAACTCCTCTCCTCTAACTGACTGTCTTCAGCCTCTCTCTCACCGCCGCAGTGTTGCATCTCTAGCTGTCTTCTACCGCTATTTTCATGCTAACTGCTCTTCTGATCTTGCTAACTGCATGCCTTCCCTCCTCCCGCGGCCTCGCTGCACAAGACTTTCTTCTTTCTCTCACCCCTATTCTGTCCACCTCTCTAACGCAAGAGTTAACCAGTATTCTCATTCATTCATCCCTTTCTCTGGTAAACTCTGGAACTCCCTGCCTGCTTCTGTATTTCCACCTTCCTGTGACTTGAATTCTTTCAAGAAGGAGGTTTCAAGACACTTATTCATCAATTTTTGACCACTGCTTTGACCCTTTTATGGGACTGCCATTTCAATGGGCATTTTTTTTTATTGAATTTTTGTTTTGGTGTCCCTCCTACATAAAAAAAAAAAAATTTCCATGAAGTTCAGATATAAAAAAAAAATTTCATTAAGATAGTAACAACAACACCAACAACAAAAATAATGTAATAGTAGTAGTAGTAGTAGTAGTAGTAGTAGTAGTAGCGGTAGTAGTAACGGTAGTAGTAGTAATAGTAGTAGATTTCAAATAACATAAGTTTGAATATATATACGAAACATTCTAGTACTACTACTACTACTACTACTACTACTACTACTAGTACAAGGTGCACATTTTCTCAATCACTCTAACACCATAAGGTATCCCAAGCCCCGCACAACAACAAGGCTTCTGGACAAAGACTTGATGCAACCCACAATGCACCAGTGTTTGCTCAGCGCTTTCCTAGTCATGTGTACGCTGTCACGGGGATGTCTGAGGCCCCAAGTCTTAAACGCTTTTACACGAGAACATAATAAAATAAGGGAAGCTGTAGGAAGCCATCAGGCCTACACGTGGCAACCCCTGCAGAGAAGCATGCCTACCTCCCTCCACCTATCATCCTCCTAAATAAATATCTAATCTTTTAAAGTTTGTTATCGACTCAGCACTGATAACGTAATTACTGAAACATAATTACCGAGTGTGTTCTATTCATCTACCACTATACTTACAAAAGAACCAGTTTCTTTCTCCCCCTCTTTTTTTTTTTTTTTCTCTCTCTCTAGTTAACTTCCTCATCCTTCAACCCATTATTCCTCGCCCTGTCCTGATTACTGACCCTGAGGATTTGTCTCGTCATCCGTGCAGTTTTTAAAGGCCGAAGCGATGAATACTTAGTATGTTTCTTCTAATGTACTTGGGTTTCAAGGGTGTTTCTCCTACTGACAAGTGCTGAATTTGTGCCAGTCCTCAACAATAAAAATTATCTGCAGTGAATGTCCTGGTAATGAAAATGTCTCCCGGTTGAAAAGAAAAGATTCTTGTAATAAGCTAGAAAAATGTTGAGTAAGTGAAATAACAGTGGGGAAAAAAATGCCCCATAAGGAGAAGTGAAGTGTTTCCATCGTGAGTGTGCGGGGTGGCGCTGCCTCCACAGACCAGACAGACAAACAAACAAACAGGCAGACAGACATTAGGGGAAATGAATGAAAACGAGGACACCAGAGAGAGAGAGAGAGAGAGAGAGAGAGAGAGAGAGAGAAATGATTTAGATAATGACTTTCATATACTTGCCGCCAAGGTCTCTCTCTCTCTCTCTCTCTCTCTCTCTCTCTCTCTCTCTCTCTCTCTCTCTCTCTCTCTGCCTTCTTGAAAGGATCTTATTTTCGTCTGTCTACTTCCACGTATGTGTGTATATACGTACGGTAATATATATATATATATATATATATATATATATATATATATATATATATATATATATATATATATATATATATATATATATATATATATATATATATATATATATATATATATATATATATATATATATATATATATATATTAATGTTTCGGATATGATCCTTATTCAGCCTTTTTCGTGTCTAACTATGGAGCAGTCTCCCTTTGTATCAGTCGGTCATTCAGCCAAGGAGTCTGTCTGTTTCTCTATACAACAATCGATAACTCAGTGACCCAGGTCCCTCGTGTGTGTGTGCGTGTGTGTTTCTAGCTAACAACCTGTCACTCACTTGCTCATGATCTTGTCTCTCAGTCTGTCTATCTAACAATCAGTCACTCATGATCTTGTCTGTCTGTCTCCTTTTCTTCTCCTGTCTGTTTGTCTGTCTGTTCATCTTTCAGTCCGTCAGTCTGTATCTGTCTGTCAGTCACAGTCAGTCAGTCATGACCATTATGGGTCCTATACGAGTCTGTATCTGTCTGTATATCTTTCTGTATGTATGCACGTACGTATGTGTGTGTGTGTGTGTGTGTGTGTGTGTGTGTTACTCCGTCAGTCAGTCAGTTTCTTACATCATCAAGTAAATACAGAATATGACTCCTCCTCCTCCTCCTTCTCAAGTACGTTCACTACTTCCTGGAGAGGGAGAAGAGAAGAAACGTCCCCATCCCCCTTCCATCCCCCTTTCTCTCTCTCTCTCTCTCTCTCTCTCTCTCTCTCTCTCTCTCTCTCTCTCTCTCTCTCTCTCTCTCTAACTAATGTATTTTTATTATTATTATTATGTATTATTATTATTATTATTAGTAGTAGTAGTAAATTTGTGCAAATAGATGTTGAATTAGAAAAAGAGGAAGAAGTGGAGGAAGCAGAGGCGAGTTTTGAAATAACGGTCATTTTCTTTGAAGCAGTCATTTAGTAAACTGAACGAAATTATTAATAATAGATCGATATAATGAATAATGTAACAATTCTTGTCATTTTACAGTTATTTCAGTGTATGTACAGATAATGTACAATACATTTGAAAAAACACTTAGGAAATATTGCAGTATTTTTTTTTATCCTCGAAGTATTACTATAAACCCTAAAAATATTTAGTTTCATGATAACAAAATATTATATTTACTTTAAACATAACTATTTCGTTCAAGTAGTACCAACACCAGCACCAGTTAAATTTTATTTTTGAACTTGTAATTTATAAATGGCGTGAAGCAGAGGGATAGCGGTTATGTGCGGTGAGTAGTCAACTTCTTATTGTGTTTACTACGTCTGTTTACGTCACTGTGTTTTCTATAATCTTTACTCCCATTTATGTACTATTGAAAAAAAAAAAATAATCTGGTTTAAGAAATGCATAATTAAAAAAAAAAAAAAACGATAAACTGATAAACTATTTTGACAGCAATGAAAACTGTTAATCCTCAGGCAAAAAGAACACACACACACACACACACACACACACACACACACACACACACACAAAGTTTTGCGTTTTCATCACCAGGAAGATTTTCTGATTTTTATTTTTCCCTCAGCAATGTTACTGGAGGCAGGCGTGAAGGGAATACGGTCAGTAATAATTTCTTTCCTGACTAATAATTTCGCAGCAAAATCATATTTCTCTGAAGAGGCTACTGCGAAACTCTTATAGTCATTAATAAAGTGCTAATTGCTCAGACCGTGCTCCCTTTACCACGCGACGCAATCACACTTAAGCCTAGCTAGCACTGCCAAACTGTTTGCAGGGAGACACAAGGGAGAGAAAAGAGAAGAGGAAGCAAAAGGTTAATCTTGCTTTTTTTTTTTTATACACGACAAAATATTCACGAGAGCTTACCAAATAAATAAATGTCTAAGAAGTTAAACGCATTAAAAGTGAAATGGTTAGCGGAGATTAGAGATGCAAAGAAATACTAACGCAAGTGATTAATTAATTTATTTTTACAACATACAAATTCCAATAGGTAATGGGGTTATACGTAGTTCATACTTTGTAGAATTCAATACTATGACCTCATCGGTGCATCTTCCTATCCTGATTTTATCAACAAAACCACCACACCTATACTAGTCAAAGTATCGTAGCCTAACACTGTTATCTTCCTTTCACCTAGTTTATTTTGTTCTTTATAATTTCTCTTTGCTCTTCTTTGGCCTAGCTTTATTATTCAAACAGACAACCAGCCGCCAGCCTAACTCTCGTAATGCTGCTGCTGGCACTCAGAACGCGGGCCTTGATTACACCTGATTTTTCCTTGTTTTAGTTTAGCGCGACATCGACGTGATCCAGAAAATAGATTGGACTGAATTCAATGCCTCTACCTCCTCCACCTGTTTACCACACCACCACCACCACTACCACCACCACTACTACTACTACTGCTGCTGCTGCTGCTGCTGCTACTACTACTATGCAATCTCTACTATTTTTTATTTATTTATTATATGCGAGTATTTGAGGACTCTCTCTCCCTTACTATGTCAGTCAGCCAGAGAGAGAGAGAGAGAGAGAGAGAGAGAGAGAGAGAGAGAGAGAGAGAGAGAGAGAAAACACCTTTTTAATGTGTGTGTGTGTGTGTGTGTGTGTTTAGTTTTGCCAGATGTTTCATCCCCCTCCTCCTCCCAACGCCCCCTCCTTTTCTCCCTCCCTCCCTCCCTCCTTCCTTGCCTCCCCTTTCTTATTCTCCCTTTCCCTCTCCCTCTCCCAGACCCTCCCCTCCCACTGGATTTCTCATTTGGAACAACCTTGGCGTAGCATAAAAATAAATAAAGAAAAAAATGAATGCAAAGAAAAATAAAGAGGATGAGACGTAGAAAAAAAAAAAATAATGAAGATGAAAAATAAGGACAAACAGATGAGAGAAAAACACTTAACGCGAAGACAAACAAGACACAAAACAAGTAAACAAAACAGCAACAACAACAAGAGTGTGAGGTCAGTTTATTACAGTCAAACCTCTCTCTCTCTCTCTCTCTCTCTCTCTCTCTCTCTCTCTCTCTCTCTCTCTCTCTCTCTCTCTCTCTCTCTCTCTCTCTCTCTCTCTCTCTCTCTCTCCCCCCGCCATATTTAGACTTACTCAAGGTGATCGCCTATCCTGGAGAGGCTCGAGAGAGAGAGAGAGAGAGAGAGAGAGAGAGAGAGAGAGAGAGAGAGAGAGAGGCATAGCGGTTGGATGTTCCCGCTTCGAGCCTCTCTCTCTCTCTCTCTCTCTCTCTCTCTCTCTCTCTCTCTCTCTCTCTCTCTCTCTCTCACACACACACACACACACACACACAGAACTCGAATCAGAACATTTTTCAACACTCCACAGAAACACACAACCCAATTTCCACTCTTTAACTCAATGAACAGTGTCAAAAGCCTTGTTAAACTACCACTAGAATAACGAAAGCATCCTTGAAAACCATCCACTCCCTTTTCTCATCACTCCTACTCTCTTCTCTCCCATTAACTTCCACTAGAGCCAGTTGAAAGGAATGGAGATAAGAAAATGGAATAGGTTGAGAATATGGAGCCTCATTCTTTCAGTTCCTTCCTGCCTACCGCTCTTAACAGTCCTATGCATAATGAGCCGTCCATTTAGGAACTCCTCGGGCTGATAAGGAAGGTTTCGTAGGGAGAGGAACAATAGATCAATACGGTGGAGTTGAGGCGAATGTTGTTTGTTTAGGCTAGTGGTGGTGGTGATGGTTGAAAAGGAAATATCTCTCTCTCACCACTTAATAGCGTTAGTGTTAGTCGAATCAATAGGGAGTTTTTTTTTTAAGAGGTTTAGAGGAATTTATAGTAATGATAGGTGGTAATAGGTGGGTTTTGTGCAGGGAATGCCACGTGTAGGATTACGGTGATGGCTTCTTCTTGTTGATCCTCTTGTGTTTTGTTTTGTTCTTCAGGGTTCCCAGTTGTTAGTAAGCGCTGTTTCTCTCTCTCTCTCTCTCTCTCTCTCTCTCTCTCTCTCTCTCTCTCTCTCTCTCTCTCTCTCTCTCTCTCTCTCTCTCTCTCGACTACCCCTGAAATATTACTGTTTTTTTTTTTCAGATTTTTCTTTCCAAACGAGAACACTTCCGCCAGCATCAACAACAATAACAACAGCAATAACGATAATAGCAACGACATTAGCAATAACTACATCAATAACATCATTAACAACAACAACAGCAACAACAACAACAACAACAACAGTAAAAAGAAAGCAAAAAGGAAAAGAAAAAAATATCTTCCATCTTTCTCTTTCCCTTTTTCCTTTCTTCGTTCTTCTATATCTAATCTACGCCTTTCTTTGAGTCTTTTAGTTACTTTTCTCTTTCATAAAAAAAAAAGCCTTATTTGTTAGTTCTTTTTTTCTTTTTTCTTTTTTTACAGCCATTTTTTCTTTTTTTTTTACAGCCACTGAGTTTGTAGGCTACACCCCTCGCCAACCATAATAGGCTGCAGGCGTTTCTCTTCTAAAAAAGTGACAGCGGCAAGAAAAATAAGTTAATAAAGAAATAAAATAAAAAAAAACGAAGATATTTGTTTCGTAATGAATCTATTTACTAATCAAAGTATTTTAAGCGTACGAATTAATGAACGTTAGCAAAGCACTACTACTACTACTACTACTACTATTGCCGCTCTCCCCGGTGGCCTCACGAAGACGTTAACCATTTTCACGTGACGCCAAGGATACGGGAGCGAAATTTTTAGTGAGTCCCTTCACGGTTATAGATGTGACGTCATGAAGAGGAGGAGGAGGAGGAGGAGGAGGAGAGGAGGGTAGTAATGGTCCTCCCACGTTCCCCTTTTCTCCTCCTCCTCCTCCTCCTCCTCCTCCTTGTCTTTCTCTTCCTTCTTCTCTTCCTCCTCCTTCTCCTTCTCCCCTCAGCTTCTTAAATTTAAGGTCGTTCTGAAATATGTAATAAGTTTGGCGTGTTTCTGCGGATGATGTCATGTGAAAAGGGAGCCACCTCTCTCTCTCTCTCTCTCTCTCTCTCTCTCTCTCTCTCTCTCTCTCTCTCTCTCTCTCTCTCTCAGAATTCAAGGCGGAAACGTTTCATTGAGTTTTCCTTTTTTTCTTTTTTTTTTTTTTTAATTCTTTTCCTTTTTTTCTCTCGTTGTTTTGTCCTTTTTCTTATCTTATTAATTTCCTTTTTCTCGTTTGTGTTTTTTTTTCCTTTTTCTTTCTTTTTTCCTTTCTTTCTCTCTACCTCTCTCTTTCTTCATTATTTCTTCTTTCTCTTGTTCTTCTTTCCTCCTCCTCCTCCTCCTCCTCCTCCTCCTCCTCCTCCTCCTCCTCTCTTATTACTACTGGAGTTCTCGGTAATATTTTCGTTATTATAATTTTCCTCGTACAACTCCTCCTCCTCCTCCTCCTCCTCCTCCTCCTCCTCCTCCTCCTCCTTCTCCTCCTTATATGTCACTTTTCAGGTGTATCTCATTGTCTCACTCCGCCATGATAGTAGTAGTAGTAGTAGTAGTAGTAGTAGTAGTAGTAGTAGTATCAGCATTAAAGTAGTAGTAGAAGAAGTAGTAGTAATATCAGAAGTAGTAGTATTAGTAGTAGTCGTAGTAGCATCAGCATTAGAATAGTAAAAGTAGTACCTAGTAGTTGTAGTAGTAGTAGTAGTAGTAGTAGCAGCATCAGGATTATAGTAGTAGTTGAAGTATTAGTAGTAGTAGTAGCAGCAGTAGTAATAGTAGTAGTAGTAGAAAGAGAAGAAAAAAAGTAGTGGCAGTGGTAGTGGTGGTAGTAGTAGTAGTAGTAGTAGTAGTAGTAGTAGTAGTAGTAGTTCCTGTGATATTTTCCATACCACTTTTCTTTCCTCCCTGCCAGCTGGTGACTGAGGGAGGGGGTGGTCGGGGAGGAGTCCTTGCCTTCACCATCCTGCATCTCTCAGTGAGGCTTAGACAGTGTATCTCATCACAGACTCGTAAGGGACAACAGGTCTGATGTAGTTTGTTTTTCCTTTGTGTTCTTCCTCCTTTCTCTTTCATGTCTTTCTCTAATTTCTCTTCTCTTCCTTTTCCTTCACCTCCTATTTCCTATCTCCTATTCGTCCTCCTACTCCTCTTCCTCTTTCTCCCTTTCATCCTCCTTCTCTTCATCTTTATCTTATTCCTCTCGTTTCTCTTCTCCTTTTTCATCTTCATCTTATTTTTTTTTCTCCTGCTCTTCTTCCTCTTCTTCATCTTTCTCCTATTCTTCCAACTTCTCTTCCTTCTTCTTTTTCTCCTACATCTAATCCTCTTCCTCTTCCTCCTCCTTTCTCCTTTTTTACCTCATCCACTTAATATTACGTTCATCCCTTGCTGTTACTTTTCTTTTGAGCTCCTCCTCCTCCTCCTCCTCCTCCTCCTCCTCCTCCTCCTCCTCCTCCTCCTCCTCCTCTTCCCCCTCCTCCTCTTCCTAAATATGTAATTGGAAGGGAACACACTGAATGCAAAACGAACTCAGCATTAACATTCCTCTCTCTCTCTCTCTCTCTCTCTCTCTCTCTCTCTCTCTCTCTCTCTCTCTCTCTCTCTCTCTCTCTCTCTCTGTGTACCTTTCTCTTCATCTCTCCGCCATTTCCTCCCTCCTTCCTTCCCTCCCTTCCTCCCTCTGTCTGTCTGTCCCCTTCCCTCTCTCTCCCGTAAGCAATACAGTACCCAGATTCTCTCTCTCTCTCTCTCTCTCTCTCTCTCTCTCTCTCTCTCTCTCTCTCTCTCTCTCTCTCACACCTTTCCCCATTTCTCTAAGCTCAATAAACATTTCTATAAATAAAACAGCACATATGGTACTGTGTGTTTATTAGTAGTATAGTAGGAGTAGTAGAAGTAGTGGTAGTAGTAGTAGTAGTAGTAGTAGTAGTAGTATAGATTATTTTAGTAGTGAAGGTGGTGGTTGTTGTAGGTGGTAGTGGTTTTGTTGGGGACAGTGGTGGTATTAGTAATGGTTCTGGTCGTAATAGTAGTAGTAGTAGTGGTAGTGGTAGTGGCGATGTCAGTGGTGCTAGTAGTAATAGTAGTGGTTCTGGTGGTGGTGGTGGTGGTAGTAGTAGTGGTAGTAGTAGCAGTAGTAGTAGTCGTAGTAATAATAGTAGTAGTAGTAGTAGTAGTGGTGGCAGTTGTATTAATGGTAGTGGTAATAATAGTAATGATAGTAGTAGTAGTAGTAGTAGTAGTAGTAGTAGTGGTAGCAGTTGTAGTAATGGCAGTAGTAATAGTAATAATGACAGTGGTAGTGGTAGTAGTAGTAGTAGTGGTGGTAGTGGTGGTGGTGGCAGTTGTAGTAATGGTAGTAGTAATAGTAGTAGTGATAGTAGTAGTACTTGTTAATTTTCATTATTGTTGGTGTTGGTAGTGCTGTAGGCTCTGTAACAGCAGCAGTAGCAGCAGTAGTAGTAGTAGCAGCAGTAGCAGTAGCAGCAGTAGCAGTAGTAGTAGTAGCAGTAGTAGTAGTAGTGGTAGTGGTGGTGGTGGTGGCCCCCTTTCCTCTCCCCCCTGCCCCATTCCTCCCCCCTGCCCCCTTTCCTCCCCCCAAATGTGCATTCTCCTCCTCACCCCTTCTCTCCCCAAGCACTTTTTTTTTTTTCTCCCCCTCCCCCTGCAGATGTGTGGCCGTCCTTGGCCCGCCTCCCTCGCTTGAAAAAATGAGAGATTAGATAAATAAACAAACATGTAAATGAAATACTTGTGCCACATTTATCTTGGCTTGTTTATTGTGGTGGTGGTGGTGGTGGTGGTAGTAATTGTTGTTGATGTTGTTGTTGTTGTTGTTATTACTATTTTTTTTTGGTGGTTGTGGTGGTAGTAGTAGTAGTAATGGTGGTAGTGGTGGTGGTAGTGGTGGTGATGGTGATAGTAGTAGTGGTGGTGGTGGTGGTGGTGGTGGTGGTGTGAAATAAGCAGGTTTTACAATTCCATTACTTGAATATCAACTATCGCCTTATCTCTCCATCTATCGATTCGTTATCTCCACCTATCCTTCCTTCCCTCCGTCCCTCCCTCCCTCCCTCCTTGCCTCCTTCCTTCCCTCCTTCTCTCCATTACAACTTCCTTTCCCTCCATCCCAGCATCTTATGTCTTCTCATAATTTTCTTCCTCATATTCTCTTTTCTTTCTTTCATTTATTCTTCCTTTCCTTCCTCCCTCTCTCTCTCCCTCCCTCTCTCTCTCTCCCTCTCCCTCAATCTCCCCTCCCTTGCGTCTTCCCGTCTCACCTTTCCCTCCTCTCGTACCTCTCTCTCTCTCTCTCTCTCTCTCTCTCTCTCTCTCTCTCTCTCTCTCTCTCTCTCTCTCTCTCTCTCTCTCTTGGACCGTACATTCTAATCACTTCCATTCACACACACACACACACACACACACACACACACACACACACACACACACACACACACACACACACACACACACACACACTCCATAAAAAATCGCGTAAGAAATTTGCATATTTGATTGTTTCCTTCCATTTTCACCTTAGAGAGAGAGAGAGAGAGAGAGAGAGAGAGAGAGAGAGAGAGAGAGAGAGAGAGAGAGAGAGAGACATTTCTTTTCTTAGACGTACGTACTCGTAATTATGGCTCCTCCTCCTCCTCCTCCTCCTCCTCCTCCTCCTCCTCCTCCTCCTCCTCCTCCTCCTCCTCCTCCTCCTCCTCCCCCTCCTGCTCTCATTCCCGGAGCAAGGTGCAGGGAGGAGGAGGAGGAGGAGGAGAAGGAAGAGGAAGAAGAAGGTGGCTTTGGTAGGTCAGTGTAAAAAGAAGAGGAGGAGGAGGAGGAGGAGGAGGAGGAGGAGGAAGAGTAATTAATCGAGATATTATTATTTTTGTTGGCTAACGTTTGCTTGTGTTACCTTTCGAGAGAGAGAGAGAGAGAGAGAGAGAGAGAGAGAGAGAGAGAGAGAGAGAGAGAGAGAGAGAGAGAGAGAGAGAGAGAGAGGACGAGGGCGTGGCGGAGTGAACTTCAAGAATAATAATCCTTTAATACATTAGGAGTGTTGGGGATCACTTCCTCCTCCTCCTCCTCCTCCTCCTCCTCCTCCTCCTCCTCCTCCTCCTTGTCTATCCTCTATTCCTTATACTCGTGCTCACTTCCTTCTCCTTATCTTCTTTCGTTTGCTCCTCCTCCTCCTCCTTCATCCTGTTCCTGTTACAGTTTTTTCTTCCTTCTTTCCTCCTCTTCATTTCTTACCCCACCGAGAGAGAGAGAGAGAGAGAGAGAGAGAGAGAGAGAGAGAGAGAGAGAGAGAGAGAGAGAGAGAGAGAGAGAGAGAGAGAGAGGGGCTTTGTGATAACTTTTACAAGGCTTTCGTTTGTAATGTGATGGGCTTCGCAATGTGTGTGTGTGTGTGTGTGTGTGTGTGTGTGTGTGTGTGTGTCTGGTTTGTGTGTTTTTCCGTCCCTCTGTTGACCTTTTTCACATGTAGTCTCTGTGTGTGTGTGTGTGTGTGTGTGTGTGTGTGTGTGTTTATCTGCGCCCTTCATCTCTCTCTCTCTCTCTCTCTCTCTCTCTCTCTCTCTCTCTCTCTCTCTCTCTCTCTCTCTCTCTCTCTCTCTCTCTCTCTCCTTCTATTTCTACTTTTCCGTGTTTATTTCACTTCTTCCCCTACCCAGTTTATTGATGCTTCCCTCTCCGCCAATGAGTGGCCTCCATTCTGCTTACCCTGCGACGTCACGCGGCCTGTCTGCTCGTGACGTCACAGTTTTTGAATCCCATGTTTATTTTCCGTTTTCGTCGAGTCGACTTGAGCGTTCCTTTAGGGCCAATGCCGACGTTTTCATTAAGAAAAGATGATAAGTGTGCGATTAGATTCTGTTTGTGTACTGCAGCTGACGGTTATTGGGGAGGGAAGGGTGCTGGGAATGTTGTTACTTGTTGCTGTTTGTTGTGGGAAGGGTAATGCTTGGGGAGGGTGTGTCGGCGCGCGGCGTGGGGATGGAGGCTAAAGGAACGACGGGTGGTTTTGTGTTGTGGTGTTATTGTGTTAAGGGAAAAGGAAGTCTGATTTAATTTTTTATTTAGTTTTATTTTATTTTATTTTACTTATTTCTTAATTTATTTTCTTATTGCTTTCACTTTTATTTAGCTAGTTAGTAAATAGTTATTTATTTACTTGGATTATTTATTTATTTATCTATTTTTAATAATTGAAGGGACTTAACTAAGGGGACAAAAAATAAATAAAAGATAAATTTTCCTTATGCAGCTTAAACAAATAGAAAAAAAAAAGTAGAACATTTATAACAAAGTTACGTTTGAAGTTGTGGAAGTTGTGCATAATTTCATCGATCCAAAAATGTGACTGAAAAAGCCCGCACGCCACCCGCACGCCACGCAGTCACCGCGGCCCCGTTGGCAAGGTGTAATCAGGCGGGCGGGTGTCAGGACGGCGGCTCCACCCCACACACCCACGCTGTGCCTTCGCTGCCTGCACGCAAAACCGATTGGGCATTTCCTCTTCCCATGCAAACGTAAAAACCCTCACATAGGTGTAATCTGAGGCTTAATTACAGGTGACTTGACGTATTTGCTTACCTCTCTGGGACTCATTAGGAAAAATTACAACATAAAACTCCCACCTCACCTGTAATTAAATGCTTGCAATTCGAACTGCCTCGCCTCATTAACCTGCCCGAAAAAAACACGCCATGAATCACCTTAATTGGACACCTGTTATCGGGGGTCATTAGGGGTGTGACAGCGTGGGTTACCTGGCGGGGTTAACCTACTGAAAGGCTCATTAATATTCACTTTGGCTGCTAAGGTGTGTGGCTGATGATGATTATGTTAAATGTGTGCACGATTAGCGATAGGGTGTGTGTATCTCTCTCTCTCTCTCTCTCTCTCTCTCTCTCTCTCTCTCTCTCTCTCTCTCTCTCTCTCTCTCTCTCTCTCTCTCTCTCTCTCTCTCTCTCTCTCTCTCTTTCAACCACTTGTTCCATTCACTTCATTATTACTTCCTTTTCTGTACCTTCCCTTTATTCTCTTCGTCTCTCTCCTCCTCTCCGTCTCTTCAATTTTTTATTATCATATCCTTCTTTAACTAGTTCATCTTATCCTTTTTCATTTCCAACCACTTGTTTCATTCTCTACATTAGTACCTCCTTTTCTCTCTCTCTCTCTCTCTCTCTCTCTCTCTCTCTCTCTCTCTCTCTCTCTCTCTCTCTCTCTCTCTCTCTCTCTTCCTTTTACTCTCTTCGTCGCTTTCCTCCTCTCCTTTTCTTCCATTCCTAGTTGCCATTTTCCTTCTTTAATCCGTTTATCTCTTCTCTTTTTCCATTTCTCGTCTCTTCTCTTCTTCTTCTTTTAACACTCTTTTACTTTATTTCTCTTTCTCTCTTCTCCTTCCACTTCTGCCTGTCATTATACTTCTGTAATCCACACATCCAATCTCTATTATCCACATTTTCCCCTTCGTTTTCATATTTCGTAATTATTTTTTCTCTCCTCACCGGTATCATAAAGCACTCGAGCTGTGTTGTTTGTAGTAGTCGTCATCCTTTCCAACGGGGTCTCAATATGGTGGCATGATTCACTCTCCACCAAGTTGCAAAAAGACAAGATGGCGCTGTTATAATTCACTCTCTTTGAAACGCTTTGTTCTCTCATTAGGAATTATTTTAAAAGACATATTTTATTAGTCGGTTTTTTGTAGTTTTTATTTTTATTTCATTTATTATTTTTTTTATTGACTGCAAAATTCTTTTCAAATCAACAGTAGAAAACACAATCTGTAAAACTCCACAAAAGCCTCTTTAAACTATCACTGATCGTGAAATCACTCTCAAAAACACTTATAACTCCAAACATTTTCCATGAACTATCACTAGAATCACGAAAACACTCAAAAAACCACTATAATTTCCATTACAGTCTGTTTATCTGTCACAAGAATCATGAAGACACCTTTGAAAGCCACAGTCACTTCCACTCCAATGTTTTACGAGTATATTATCACTAGAATCATGAGAACATCCTTGAAGACCCCAATGATTTTCAATAAAGCAGGTTAAACTATAATTAGACTCATGAACTCTCTTTCGAAAACCGTAATAACTTTAAATGCAAACTATTAAACTGCTTATCATCAAAATCACAAAATTAACCTCATAAATTCCCAATAACTTCCATTAGAGCCTTTCAAATTATCACTAGAATCATGAAAACACTCTTGAAAACCCATGTAACTTCCACAGCAGTCTGTTAATCTATTGTTAGAATCATAAAAACACTTATAAACCCCCAAATAACAAAGTAATGCCTCAAATTATTATTATTATTATTATTATTATTATCATTATTATTATTATTATTATTATTATTCCTTTTGAACGGCGTCACAAAAGCACGCCCCTTAATGGACAACAGACAGACAACCCGGCCACCCCCCCCCATCAGAACAAAAGTGGTTGTGTGTCTCTCCATAGATCCGGGTTGTGTTGTTGATGTGTTAATTCTATCCTTGCTGCCTCTCTCTCTCTCTCTCTCTCTCTCTCTCTCTCTCTCTCTCTCTCTCTCTCTCTCTCTCTCTCTCTCTCTCTTGGTTCCTTGTTTATTTTCATCCGCATTGTTTTTGTTTTTGTTGTTCTTATTTTATTTCCGGGTCGTGATGTTGATGTTTGCATGGTTCTCTCTCTCTCACTCTCTCTCTCTCTCTCTCTCTCTCTCTCTCTCTCTCTCTCTCTCTCTCTCTCTCTCTCTCTCTCTCTCTCTCTTGTTTACTTTTATTCTCACTGTTTATGACTCGTATCTCTCTTCTTGTTTTCAAATTTGCATCATTGTCTATAAACATTATCTAAACTAAGGCTGGTGTTTATATTGTTAACATCGTGAAGGGGAGACGAGGAAGGGTGAGTAATGGTGAATAATAAGTGTGGTAAATTAACACACACACACACACACACACACACACACGTACATTATCCTCCTCCTCCTCCTCCTCCTCCTCCTCCTGCTCTCTATTCTACCTCCAGGGAATAAATTAACGTGCTGCCTCACACCACCCACTCCTAGTTCATATAATAAAGTGCCACCTACTAGTAGTTCATTTCTTACCCCCACCGCCTGTTTCCTCGCCCTTCTCCCCGCATTGTTTCCCCTTGACGTGTTGGGTGATCGTCTCTTCTCAGCGTGTGGAAAGAGGGTGATGCGTGGACACTGGCTACGGTTGAAAAGGAGCGTGGTGTGGTGTGGAGCGTGGTGTGGTGTGGAGCGTGGTGTGGTGTGGAGCGTGGTGTGGTGTGGAGTGTGGTGTGGTGTGGAGCGTGGTGTGGTGTGGAGTTAGTGAGGTGCTGTTCTAATGCCAATGTTTTCCTGAGTGTATTGCTGCTGTTACTACTACTACTACTATTCTACTACTACTACTACTGATTCTGTTTCTGCTTCTGCTTCTACTGCTCCTCCTCCTGCTCCTTCTCCTCCTCCTCCTCTTCCTCCTCCTCCTGCTCCTACTACTACTACTACTACTACAACTAATACTCAGCAGGAACAACAACAACAACAACAACAACAACAACAACAACAACAACAACAAAAGCAAAAACAACAACAGCTGGACTTTAACTAACTTTCCTTCAACGGACGAGTGAACAGATAACGAGTAAATGACTTAATGAGTGGACGAAGAGATAACTACACCCACACATTGCGAAAGAAAGAGAAACCTGATAAATCCACCACTGCCAATGTATTTACGAGGGGGTTTAATTACTCGCCTCACGTTCATTCATTTCAAGGTTTTTTTTTTTAATACTTTTACCTTATAATTTGATGTCTATGCTTCCTTACAGGTAATGTGTAACAACAACGTATTCAAACACAAAAGTAAAAGGAGAAACGAAACTAAAGACTAATGAAGAGTTTCTTTTGTGTAAATCAACCTTAAGATACCCCCAGAGAAAATAACAATAACAAAAATTAATAGATTCATAAATAAACACACAAATTCACTGGGTGCACGAGTGAGTGTAGAGATAAACCCACATTATTTGAACCACACTCCCTCCGCGACACGTGTGAAGGCTTAAAGGATCACTGAACAGCTAATTAGTGAGGCGGAATAGGGAACAGGAGGCGCAGAGGAGGAGGAGGAGGAGGAAGAGGAGGAAGATATAGATTGGGGTCGCAAGGAGGAAGGGAAGAGAGTAAAGGGGTCACCTGCCATATTTATTTAAGCCCCCCTACCTGTTGTGTATTAACGAGGGGTCACCTGAGCTTAGCGACACACCTGCCCACCTGTGCGCACTCCTTATAACACACCACTACCCCTTCATAACACACCTGCATCCCTTATAACACACCTGCATCCCTCCCTCGCCACCACCACCACTACCGCCACTACCACCACCACCGCCTGACCTCTGGACGCAGGCACCAATTTATGCTCCGTAATTATTATCATGCACCGGGATGGGAAGGAAAAAAACTGCAGGAATGAACGACAGGGAAAGGGGCTTCGTGCAATGATGGGGGGGAAAGGAAGGGGGATAGGAAGAGGAGAGGATTTCGCATGGGGGAATGGGAAGATCGGGGCACGGATAGAGGACAGTTTTAGCGGGGAGGGAGAATCTGTAATGGGGAAAAGTAAGGGGGAAGGAGAACAGGGAAGGAAGGAAAAGATAGGATGGAGAAAGGAAAGAGGAAGAAAGGAAGAGGGAAATGGCGGTAATATAGAGTAATGCAGTGTTAGCGAAAGAGGAGATGAGAGGGAGAAGATAAGAAAAATGAGAAATAGGGAGGGGAAGGAAGAGAGAATTTTTTTTTTTAGGGAGAGGAGAGAGAAGATGGGAAAGAAAATGAGAGGAAAAAAGAGGTAAGAGAAATTATATGGATAAGTTAATAGTAGAGAGAGAGAGAGAGAGAGAGAGAGAGAGAGAGAGAGAGAGAGAGAGAGAGAGAGAGAGAGAGAGAGAGAGAGAGAGAGAGAGATGAGGATAAGGAAAATCAGAGAAAACTAAGAGAAGGAGAAGGAGGAGGAGGAGAAAGGGGAACAGAAGGATGGTGAGACAAATTAAAGATGAAAAGTGAAGGGAATGAAGGTATGAAGAGAAGAGAGAGAGGGAAGGGAAGAGGGAAGGGAGAGAGGGAGGGGAGAGGGAGGGGGAGGGAAAGGAGAAGGAAGAAGGGGATTAAGAAAAGAGGCGGTATGCTTTTAAGTGTTCATTCCTCCTCCTCCTCCTCCTCCTCCTCCTCCTCCTCCTCCTCCTCCTCCTCCTCCTCCTCCTCCTCCTCCTCCTCCTCCTCCATGTCTGCTCCTTTCCATCTCCTTCCCAAATGTCAGAGATGGATAACCAAACCTTTCCTCCTCCTCCTCCTCCTCCTCCTCCTCCTCCTCCAGATCTTCCTCCTCCTCCGTCAACTTCTCTCTTACCTTGTACCTTTTTTTTTCTTTTCTTTTGCATCTTCCATTTCCGTCTCTCTCTCTCTCTCTCTCTCTCTCTCTCTCTCTCTCTCTCTCTCTCTCTCTCTCTCTCTCTCTCTCTCTCTCTCTCTATTATTATTATTCGCTATATCCTTACCCCCTTACACCTCCTCCTCCTCCTCCTCCTCCTCCTCCTCCTCCTCGAGTCCTTCTCCCATATCAATCCTTCTTCCCTTCCTCTACCTCCTCCCCTACCCCCTTCCCTTCACAGGTTAATAGTAGGGAAGAGCTAAAACCTGCTCATAAGTCAAACTGTGTAGTAGTAGTAGTAGTAGTAGTAGTAGTAGTAGTAGTAATAGTAGCAGTGGTAGTAGTGTTGTTATTGTTGTAGTTACAGTTGTTGTTGTTGTTGTTACAGAAGCAGTAATAGTAGTAGTAGTAGTAGTAGTGATAATGGTAGTAATAAATGTTGTTGTAGTGACAGTGACAGTAGTAGTAGTAGTAGTAGTAGTAGTAGTAGCGGTGGTGGTGGTGATGGTGGTAGCAGCAGCAGCAGTAGTAGTAGTAGTAGTAGTAGTAATAGTAGTAGTAGAAGTAGTAGTAGTGGTAGTAGTAGTAGTAGTAGTAGTAGTAGTAGTAGAAGTAGTAGTAGTGGTAGCGGTACAAGTGGAGGCAGTAATAATGACAGCCCTTGTAGCGAGGGGGCGTGGCCTGCCGTGACTCCTTACGTCAAGTGAGGTCTGACTTGAAGAGGCGAGGCGAGGCAGAGAGAGAGAGAGAGAGAGAGAGAGAGAGAGAGAGAGAGAGTGTAGGTGAAGAGACAGGCTAGATGTGTGGGTGGATGGGCGGGAGGATGAAAGTAGGAGGTGGAGGAGGAGGAGGTGATGGTATGAGTAAGGAGAAGGGAAGGGAAGAAGAAAGAAAGAAAGAGGGAAGAGGAGGAGGAGGAGGAGGTGCAGTAAGGAAAGAAAAATGAAAAAAAGAAAGAAGGATGAGGAGGAGGGAAGACACAAAGAAACAGAAAGGAAGAACAAACAGCATAAGAAGTGTTAGTGATCATGAAACTGTTTGTGATAAGCTGAAGGGAACACTTAGAGAGGGGGGGCGGGAAGGGAAGGGATGGGAAGGGATGGAAAGGGAATGGGAGGGAGGAGAAGGTATTGGAAAGGAAGGGAAGAAGGCAGTCAGGCTAAGAGGATAGGAAAGAAGACGGGAGAGGAGGAAGAGGAGGAGGAGAAGGAGAATAAGAACGATGTATGAACTAGAAAGGGAAAGGAGATCAGGTGGAAATAGATAAAAATGAGAATGAAGGGAAGGAAAGAGAAGAAAAGTAAGGAAAAAGAAGTTAGAGATAACACAGAGAAGAAAACCAAAAGACTGAAAGAAAAATACACAAAAAAAACAAAGGAAAAAGTGAGAAAAAAACGAAAAGAAGTAAAGGATCAGATTAAACAGAGTAAAGGAGAGGAAAACACAGGAAAGAGAAGAGATAAGGAGTGAAGAATCGAAAGGGAAGGGAAGCGATGGGAAGGAGGAGGGAAGTGAAGGGAAGAGAAGGAAAGGTGTAACAATAGCAGTGCCTGTTACTGGATATCAATGAAGGAGAGAGTGCCAGGAAGGATTAACAGTGAAGGAAGTGCCAGCAGTGCCTGAAGGGGGGAGAGTGCCAGTGAAGGGAGAGTGCCAGGAAGGATTAACAGTGAAGGAAGTGTCCCTGATGCCTGTAAGGGGTGGCAGTGAAAGGAGTGCCAGCAGTGCCTGAAGGAGAGGAGTGGCAGTGGTAGGGAAGCGGTGCCAGAGGATGCCCTAAATGGTTAGTGTCCGAGCATGTAGTCCATTTAGGCGGCGTGTGTGTGTGCGTGTGTATGTGTGTGTGTGTGTGTGTGTGTGTGTGTGTTCGGGAACGAGGTGGGCGTCTGCTCTAGTTTTTTTCTCTCTCTCTCTCTCTCTCTCTCTCTCTCTCTCTCTCTCTCTCTCTCTCTCTCTCTCTCTCTCTCTCTCTCTCTCTCGCTTTTTATCCTGTCTCTTTAAACTGTTGTTGGTTGTCTCTGTCTTGTCTCTGTGTGTGTGTGTGTGTGTGTGTGTGTGTGTGTGTGTGTGTGTGTGTGTTTGTCTTCCTTTGTTTGTTCATTTCTCTCTCTCTCTCTCTCTCTCTCTCTCTCTCTCTCTCTCTCTCTCTCTCTCTCTCTCTCTCTCTCTCTCACACACACACACACACACACACAGTCATAACAGTGATTTTCTAGTACTCGCTTTTTTGCACATTTTTTTTTACTCATTATTCCGACTTTTATCTAATTTAGTTTTCTTTTTTTCTCTCTCTTTTTATATCACGAGACAAGATTCGCCTCAAGAAAATGGTTGAGTTTTTTCTAACTGTTATCTTTAAATTGCCCTGAATAAGAAATGTGGTTAATTATCTTATTACTTAAATCTCTCTCTCTCTCTCTCTCTCTCTCTCTCTCTCTCTCTCTCTCTCTCTCTCTCTCTGATCTTTTCTTCCTTCTCTTCTTATTTCCTTCCTTCTTTCCTCTTCTTCCTTCTTTCCCTCCATTCTTTCCTCCCACCTTCCCTCACTCCTTCATTCCTTCCTCTCTTCTCTCCTTCCCTTTTCTCCTCTTTTATCTTTACTTGTGTTATTTACTCTTTTTTTCAATATTCTTTTCTTCTTTTCCTATTTTTTTATAATCTCTCTCTCTCTCTCTCTCTCTCTCTCTCTCTCTCTCTCTCTCTCTCTCTCTGATGCAATATATACAAAACTAAGAGCTCTTACATTACTTTCTCTCTCTCTCTCTCTCTCTCTCTCTCTCTCTCTCTCTCTCTCTCTCTCTCTCTCTCTCACTACGCTGTTTGTTTATATCAATAGACGCTTGAATCTGCCGACCTCTGAAAGCACTGAGTTATAGATGCCAGTAACGCCTCCTCCTCCTCCTCCTCCTCCTCCTTCAATTTTCACTCGCTTCTTCATCTCGTATTCGTCGCGTGAGAGAGAGAGAGAGAGAGAGAGAGAGAGAGAGAGAGAGAGAGAGAGAGAGAGAGAGAGAGAGAGAGAGAGAGAGATTAAAGAACGACTAGTCATTGTTATTTTTTTCCTTTCTTAATCTCGTGTTAATTTTAAATGTCCCACCAGATAATGAATGAATGAATGCATGAATGAATGAATTGTTTGTTGTAGTGTTCTCCATGTGTTTGTGTGTGTGTGTGTGTGTGTGTGTGTGTGTGTGTGTGTCTTCAAACTTTCAGGGTTTTGCAAACTTTTTAACAAACACAAAATTAAAAACTTTTCTCCTTCCTCCAAGTGACGAGACGTTGAATCCTGGAGAGAGAGAGAGAGAGAGAGAGAGAGAGAGAGAGAGAGAGAGAGAGAGAGAGAGAGAGAGAGAGAGAGAGAGAGAATACTAAGTGGAGAAACAAGGTGAGGCAGAAAGAAAAAGAACACTAGAAATTTAGAGAAAACAAGAAGTAAGAAGAAACGAAATTGAAGACGAGGAAGGAGGGAAAAGAATGTTGAAGATAGAAGCTTGAAAAAGGCGAAGGATAAGCAATGATAGACAAATGAATGAGAGAATAAGAAGAAAAGGATGATAAAAGGATGAAGGAAAGATAATAGAGAAAAGACAAAAAGAAACACAATGAGACGGAGAAAAATAAGAAAACAACACAAAAAGTTACAAGAGAAGAAATAAACGAGTAAAGTTGAGAGAGAGAGAGTCTCTAGAGAGAGAGAGAGAGAGAGAGAGAGAGAGAGAGAGAGAATACACACCCACCCACCTCCGCCACCCACCTCCGTCTAGCTCACAGTCTGTATGAGAACTGAGAGTCTCCAGTGATCCTTTCTCGCCCAGCGCTCTCCACACCCCCTTCTCTCTCTCTCTCTCTCTCTCTCTCTCTCTCTCTCTCTCTCTCTCTCTCTCTCTCTCTCTCTCTCTCTCTCTCCCCTTATACTACCACTACTACTACTACTACTACTGTTGCTACTACTGCTGCTACTACTACTACTACTACTACTACTATCAAATTTAACCTTCCGTGTGTGTGTGTGTGTGTGTACGAGTATGTGTGTGTGTGTGTTTTAGTGATTAGAAAGAGGGGGAGGTGCTAAGAAAAAGAAAGGGAGATAAGATTGAGTTGGAGGAAGAGGGAAAAGAAAACCAGAAGAGAGAGAGAGAGAGAGAGAGAGAGAGAGAGAGAGAGAGAGAGAGAGAGAGAGAGAGAGAGAGTTAAGAAGAAAATGAACTTATTGGGAGAGGAAGAAATGGGAGTGTGAAAGAGGAGGAGGAGGAGGAGGAGGAGGAGGAGGAGGAGGAGGAAGAAGAGGAGGAGGAGGAGGAGGAGGAGGAGGAGGTTATGGTTAAGAGGCAGTGAAGGAAATGGGTAAGATAAAGAGGAGGTGGAAGAGGAGGAGGACGAGGAAGAGGAGGAGGAGGAGGAGGAGGAGGAGGAGGAGGCGTGGTGTTGAAGGGGAAGAAAAGGCAGGTTAGAGAGGGAAGGAGGGGGAATTAGAGAGAGAGAGAGAGAGAGAGAGAGAGAGAGAGAGAGAGAGAGAGAGAGAGAGAGAGAGAGAGAGAGAGAGAGAGAGAGACGTGAGAAAAAGAGGGAAGATATATAAATTGTAGATAAAATGGAGATAAACATAAGGGGTTGAGAGAGAGAGAGAGAGAGAGAGAGAGAGAGAGAGAGAGAGAGAGAGAGAGAGAGAGAGAGAGAGAGAGAGAGATGAAAGGTAATGATTAAGGAAAGTAAAAAGTACAGCAGAAAATTATATATAGGACGCAGCTGGGAGAGAGAGAGAGAGAGAGAGAGAGAGAGAGAGAGAGAGAGAGAGAGAGAGAGAGAGAGCACCTGAGACAAGGCTGTGGGAAAATCAACACCTTGTGACGTATTACTGGGAGTTTTGCATTACGCTCTCTCTCTCTCTCTCTCTCTCTCTCTCTCTCTCTCTCTCTCTCTCTCTCTCTCTCTCTCTCTCTCTCTTTCTCTGTTATTTCTTCTTATCTTTCTTTTCCTCCTCCTCCTCCTCCTTCTCCTCCCCGTCCTCCTCCTTTGCTTTGATCCTCTGGTCTTCTTCCCTTCCTCCATCTCTCCCTCCCTCCTTCTCTCCCTCCCTCCCTCTCTCCCTCCCTCCCTCTCTCCCTCCCTCCTTCTCTCCCTCCCTCCCTCTTTCCCTCCCTCCCTCCCTCCATTATCTTTCTCATATTATCCTCCTCTCCCTTTCTCTCTCTCTCTCTCTCTCTCTCTCTCTCTCTCTCTCTCTCTCTCTCTCTCTCTCTCTCTCTCTCTCTCTTTTTCTCTCCTCTTTTTCCATCTTGCTGTATTTTTTCAACTTCTCTAATTTCTTCCTTTTCACATCTCTCTCTCTCTCTCTCTCTCTCTCTCTCTCTCTCTCTCTCTCTCTCTCTCTCTCTCTCTCTCTCTCTCTCTCTCTCTTTCACGTAATAATGGCGACGGGGTGATGTTTCTAAAATTAAAAGCGACCTCATTTCGGGCTTAAGGGAGTCACCGGAAACGTTCTCTCTCTCTCTCTCTCTCTCTCTCTCTCTCTCTCTCTCTCTCTCTCTCTCTCTCTCTCTCTCTAAGTTATGGATACGACACTTACATTGAATTACAGTATATTTTACTTTCTCTCTCTCTCTCTCTCTCTCTCTCTCTCTCTCTCTCTCTCTCTCTCTCTCTCTCTCTCTCTCTCTCTCTCTCTCTCTCTCTCTCTCTCTCTCTCTCTCTCTCTCTCTCTCCCCGATCCCAGTGTCCTTGACCCCGGCTTGATAACCATTAGAAGGAATGAAGGAAGGAAGGAAAAAAAGAGGGAGGGAAGGAGGAAAGGGGGAGAAGAGACTGGAGGAAAGGATTGGAGGGAAAGGAAGGACGCATAATTCTCTCCCTCCATCCTTCTATCCTTCCCTCCTTCCCTCTCTCCTCTCCTTCTCTCCCTACCTCTCCCACTCTCTCCACACCATACAGGGAAGAGGAGGGAGAGGAGAGGTGAGGGACATTAAAGGGAGGTGCTTTGCATATTGAGAGGCATGGCAGGAGAGGGAGAGAGAGAGAGAGAGAGAGAGAGAGAGAGAGAGAGAGAGAGAGAGAGAGAGAGAGAGAGAGAGAGAGAGAGAGAGAGAGAGAGAGTTATCTAAGTCCGAGATTGAGTTGTGTTTCTGTGTGGTGTGGTGTGGTGTGGTGTGGTGTGGTGTGGTGTGGTGTGTGTGTGTGTGTGTGTGTGTGTGTGTGTGTGTGTGTGTGTATCGTCCATTATTATTACAGTATTTAGTGTTTTCTTCATTCTTGTCTTCTTATCTTATTTTCCTGCCACCTCTTCCCCATTTATCACCACCGTTACTGCTACTACTGCTACTATTACTACTATTACTGCTGCTGCTGCTGCTGCTACTGCTGCTTTTGTTACTACTATGCTTGTTGTTGTTGCTGTTGTTGTTGTTGTTGTTGTGGTATCCTCTCTCTCTCTCTCTCTCTCTCTCTCTCTCTCTCTCTCTCTCTCTCTCTCTCTCTCTCTCTCTCTCTCTCTCTCTCTCTCTCTCTCTCTCTCTCTCTCAACATTTACACACACAGGGAATAAAATAACATGAAATTATAAAAAAAAGATCTGTGGTCTTAAAATAAAAATGATTCCTGGCTTGTGTCATTTATTTGAAAGCTGCTCCTCTCTCTCTCTCTCTCTCTCTCTCTCTCTCTCTCTCTCTCCTTCCTCCCGTGCTTTATCTGCGGGCGGCGGGTAAGGAGAGATGGGCGGATATAAATATTGCCGTGGCTTCAGGAGTGGTCACACTTTTTTACGGGTTTTTTTTTATGATTCTCGTAACAGTCGATCAACTCGCCCGCTGCGGTTTTGTTCGCGTTCCGATGACGCAGGAGAGACGGCGTGGAGTGGTGGTGGCGGTGATGACAATGATGGTGGTGCCCTTTCACTGCGATACGAGACAGTTAACAACACCAGAGGTAATGCATGAAATCTTTATAAGCATCTACAAGAAAGTAGGGGATTAAAAGGGTACATTTTTTTCAGTTTCTATCTAGTTTAAAGACTGGAGGTGGCTGTAGAGCAAGTAAAGATGCCTCTAGAGTGATTAGTAATGAAGGAAAGGTGTACCAATTAGCAGTCAAAGGGTTAATACTGAGAAGGCGACGACGACGAAGACAACAACAACAACAACAACAACAACAACCTAACAATAAGTGCCTAACAATAACCTAACCTAACCAACTACTACTACTACTACTACATCAACAACAACAACAACGAGAAGAGGAGGAGAAGGAAGAAGAGAAAGAAGAGGAAGAAGAGGAGCAGGAAGAGGAAGAGGACTGAGAAGAAGAAAGGAAAGAAAGGAAGAAAAATAAAGAAAATATCACGAAGAAAACAAACAAACAAACAAACAAACAACAAACGAACAGATGAAAAGATTAAGAACACACAAGAGAAAAAAAATACTAAACTATTGATTAAGGAAAGGAAGATGACGAGAAAAAGAAAATGGACTAACTAGGTCACGAAAACAACGAGGAGGAGGAGGAGGAGGAGGAGGAGGAGGAGGAGGAGACAGATGCAAAATACTGGATAGATAGACTGGCTGCTTCACTGAATTGAGGATGAAAACAAAGAGTGTTGAGTTACGTCGTGTCGGCATCACTGGTCTCCGTCAGCAGGCTCGTCTACTGTGGAGCTGCGCCCGCGTGTCCTGTTTCCCAGCGTAATACTACACTACGTAATACTACAGCGATACGTGTATCTCAAAGCTTTATGCATTTGAACGGTTTTCTTTCTTTTTTTTTTTTTTCCAACATTGACGTATATATTTCAGAGCTTTGGCTGATTTCTTTTCTCGTCTATTTGTAGCAGTGATATCTTGTTTTACTAATACTGCTGCTGCTGCTGCTGTTACTACTACTACTACTACTACTACTGCTGCTGCTGCTGTTGTTATGTTTCTTCTTCTTCTTCTTCTTCTTCTTCTTCTTCTTCTTCTTCTTCTTCTTCCCACGTTCATATAGGGTCACTGATCTTCACAGGCTCCTCCATAAGGCAGTGTTCTCCTTGTGCCTCTTGTCCATTTAAATATCTCTCTCTCTCTCCGCTCCTTCCTCTCTTCTTCAACTTGTCTCGTCTCTGTCCGGACACACTCACATCCGTCTTACCCATCGCCTTATTATTTACTGTATTAATACATTCTTAAAAGCATGTGTTTGCCTTTCACAGCGAACACAACTACGAGTATATGCAGCCTTGTCTATTTTCAAACACTTATTATTTCAACTCTTCAAAGGTCATAGAGAGAATCAGTTAAGTTCTCTGGCATTTTTTCTTTAGATGATGCAAAAAAAAAAAAAAAAAAAAAACGTTAGATTATCACTAGAGTCATTTTAAGCATCTCTGAAACCATCAACTTCCACTGGAGCCTGTTGAAGGTACTGGATATTGTATATTGTATTAACCCTTAAACCGCTGCGATCGCTTATATAATCGTCTCAGGCACGACGCGGCAATCGCTTATGTAATCATGAATCAAAAATCACGTTTTAGATTTTTACTGTGTTCTAGTGATCGTTGGCAACTTATTCATGCCATCACGAGAGCTTCAAATATTATAACAATGCCTCACTCGAGTTTTTGTTAAGATGCCGAAAAGTTTGAGGATGTGATCTGCTTTACCAATGGCGTCAAACTCAAGGCCCGCTGGATGATGGCTGGAAGTGTCCCGTGAGGTACTATCATTGCTACAGGTGAGGAAACTTCTAATTTTCTAAGGGGAAACAATGATGTGGTTATGTCCTTTGGCTGGGAGTGATATAGGTTGTTTTTGTGGCTGGATATGACGTGTACTGTGATGTTTCTTCTTTGCAGTATGGCTGTGTGATATATGCTGTGGATGATGTGAATATTGAGTGATTGGGTGTGGTATAAACTGCTGTGTGGCTGTTGTGATGTGTGGCTGGATGTTGGCTTTGTGTCCTTGGTGTGGCTGGGTGCTATGGTGAGGTGTGGTGTGGTGTGGAGGGTAAGATGTGGGTTGTGATGTGGCTAAGTGTGTTGGTTGTGGTGTGGCTGGCTGTGTTGTGGTTTCGTGTGGTATGACTGGGGGTGTGATGTGGTTGTAGTGGATCTAGTTGTGGTGTGTGGTGTGATTTAACTGTGTGGCTGTGAGTGGGCGTGATATGAGTTGTGCGGCTGTGTGGGTTGTGGCGTGTGGTGTGATGCGGCTTTGTGTGGTGTGGCTGAGTATGGTGTATGGTGTAGTGTGGTTTGTGGTGCGGTTGCCTGTGACGTATCAAAAAAAAAAAAAAAATAGAAAAGAAAAAAGAAAAAAAAATGCAGCTGAAGATACCAATTCCCAAAAAAGGTAGAACCAAAACAATTATATAAAATCATGAGAAAAAAAAAAAAAAGGAAAACTGGAATAAGCCAACATGCCTACACTTGGCAATCCCACTTCCCCTATCATTCTCAGTTCAGGCCATTCGTAGGAGGAAAAAACAGAGGCAGCCAAAGGAGTTCCGAAGCGCACCATGTTCTCGTGTCCCAAGGAAGCGAAATTACTAATACATCAATGGTGACAGAAGTACAGGATACCGTTGTTGCGTGATCCTCCACCGCGCCACGCTGCTGGTTATCTTAGGGTAAATAAATTATAGTTTTAGTTTATTTACTCGGGTATCTGGGCCGTGGCGGGGGAGGAGACTCGGCTGTCATTATATTAACAGGTCAGGCTGCCACACTGATGATATTATGAAGCTATTTGGTTTCGTTTGTGCATTCATTTGTATATTTTGTGTGTTGTGATCTATATTATTATTATTATTATTGTTGTTGTTGTTGTTGTTGTTGGTAGTGATGGTGGTGGTGTTGGTGGTGGTGGTGGTGGTATTGTTGTAGGCGTAAAATTTTGAAGGAGTGAAACCTTCTCAATGCTGACATGAAAGAAGAGATAAAAAGAAGTGAGGAAAAGAAGGAAATGATGACTACAACAACAACAACAACAACAACAACAACAACAACAACAACAAGTAAGAAGAGACTCTAAAAGAAGAAAATAGAAAAAGGGAAGAAAACTTAGGAAAATTAAAAGAAAGGAAGAATCAGAAAACACAGAAGACAAAAAAAAAAAAAAAAAAATTAATTACAGAAAGAAGGAAAAGCAAAAAGAAAAAAAAACAGAAAACGTCAAAAATAAAGTAAAACGTAAGAAACATTTAAAACCACCCACGTAAATGAGAAAGAAAGGAGGAGAACCACAACAAATAAAAATAAAAAAAAGTAGCACAAAAATTAAAGACAATCCCCACAACCTTCACAAAACAAATCAACACACACTCCTTTAGGCGCATTAGTTACCTTAATGCCTCTCCTCCTCCTGTCCTCCTCCTCCTCCTCCTCCTCCTCCTCCTCCTCTGGACCACAGGAACACTTAACTTGTAACTTTACCTCAGCACGCGGAGCCTCGGCGTGGTCCCTTCGTAAAAGAAGCATTGTGGTGCAGAGGAAGGCCGCAGTTCATCTCAATATTTGTCTGGATTGAGAGGGAATGCCACTCGCCTTGAGGTGCAGAGGGGAGGGGAAGGACAGCCCAACCTAATGCTTACCTGATGATGTGAGAGGAGGGAGGAGAGAGAGAGAGAGAGAGAGAGAGAGAGAGAGAGAGAGAGAGAGAGAGAGAGAGAGAGAGAGAGAGAGAGAGAGAGAGAGAGAGAGAGAGAGAGAGAGAGAGAGAGAGAGAGAGAGATTGTTTTTCTCAGTTTTGTATTATCAATTTCCTTTCGTTACTGGAAGGCTAGTCACCATGGCACTGAGAACACGGGACAGCTTGCCTTGCTGTTATGTTTCACTGTGTGGGAAGAAATAGAACGACCTCTTTGGGACCGACAGGAAGAGAAAACTTGCCACCATGCTTCCATCACCGCGTGGAAAAGGAACCCCTTGCCTTCAAAGTGTGAGGGCCGCGTGTTTACCTCGGCGGGTGCTTACCTTAGCGGTGGCTGTGAGGCGAGGCGGGGAGTGAGCAGTGTTTACCCACATCAGCGGCGCTCTTTGCTGGCGTGGCGGGCTGCGTGACGGTGACCAGCGTGTTGAGGGTGTGTGGGACATTATCGCGTGTGGCAGTGCTGGCACGGACACTCACGCTGAGGAAAAAGTGTTCGTTAAAGTTTCAGCTATAGGTGTTTTTTTCCCATTCTACGCGAGGAATATGAAGGTGTTTTTTTATTTGAAAGTGTCTTTTTAATCTTCGACTCCTTCATGTAACGCTGCCTGAAGAACCGTTCTTTAGAATCCCTATCTTTTTGTCTTTATTTATTTTTTTCTTTCAGTCAGGGCAGCCTTCAGACAATGACATGTTTAGGTAAATAAAAGTATATCCAATGAGTAAGTTTTTTTTTTTACCGTTTTGTTTCTTTCTCTCTGTGCCGCTTACATTTTTTTTTCTATTATTATTTGATTAAATTTTATTTTCACTTGCACCTCGGTATAACTTAAACATATTGTATTCACTACATGTTTGAGGTTTTCTTGAAGAGCGTGAAGCTGTTTAAAGCTAATGTATCTCACGGAGGGGCGAATGCTGACGACCGTTGCGAATGTTGTTTCGTCGTTTGCAAATAGTTTTTAGGGTTATAAATAGTTTTCTCTTGTCGTAAAGAAGTTTTACACATAAGTAGTGAACACTAACAGCTGTTCTTGAAGGTCTTGACATCCCCATCATGTTACTGCTGCGAGAGCCTCTCATGTTGCCCAAAGTCTCTCCTCTGTAGCAACCTCTCTCTGACCCAAACACTCTTCCTTTTCATATTCCTTTCTACTGTTTCTTCCTTCTTTTTCATTCCGTTCTGCTGCAGGATAGGTGAAGTATCAGCCACACAAAGCAATTCTTCGTCTTCGGCAGCAGCACGTTGGTCTTCTTCCTGACAAAAATTCATTCCCATATTCTGGAAATCCATCTTCCATATCTTCTATTTAGCTTCTACAGGCAAGTCTTCTGAACTGTCTTCCACAGTGATCAGGAGAAATCTGAATGCTGGGGAGCGCTTGCCCACCTTTTTTTTATCGTGTTGGGTCCATCACTAGAGGAAGAGTGGCTCAATTCCAAGATTAGCCTGAAATTCCCCTGGTATTTCAGCTGGAGTTGGCAAAGGGTCCTAGAGCTTCTCAAACACTGGCAAAAGAGCAGAGTTGGAAAAAACCCTTATTTTAATCTAACCCACTGCTTTTTGGGGGACTATTGTTTTTTGAAGGTGTTTTTTTTTGAGGGGTTATTTATCTATTTTTTTTATTCTTCATATTAATATAAGTTTAAATAAGCAACTTAAAAGTAATCTAGAGGAAAACAAAAAGTTTGAAGTGTTTTTTTTTTTTTTCATGTAGGAGAAGCACTGGCAACAAAAATATTTTAAGAGACAGACAGACAGACAGACTGACAGACAACCACACCCACACGTCCGTCCATGATAGCTGCAGTCACGGTCAAGTGGTATACCGCTGACGGCTTTCCTTACAATAGAAAACGGATTCTGAGGTCGCGGCTATTCACGACCAAGCAATCATCCAATAAAATGACGAGAGAGAGAGAGAGAGAGAGAGAGAGAGAGAGAGAGAGAGAGAGAGAGAGAGAGAGACGCCACGCTCCGTAGATAGACAGATAAACACAAACCATAACAGACGCCATGAATCGAGGCAAGCAGATGTTCAGAGTAAATGCAACACACACAAAAAGGTGAGCAGGGACGACCAGGTGTGTGTGTTGCGGCTATATCAAGGACATAAAATAAACTAAATATTCATTGATTCTTACCTTTTTCAGTCTTCTGTGATGTCACCTTTTTTTTCTTTTTCTTTTCTTTTTTTTTTCCTAGCCTTTGTTTGGGTATATCAATAATTTTTTTTTTATATTATTCGTTCACTTTTTTATTGTTTCTCTCTTCCATTGTTTTCTTTTCAGTCGTAAATCACTGTACTTTTTTTCCTTCTCGATATTTATTACCTCTCTCTCTCTCTCTCTCTCTCTCTCTCTCTCTCTCTCTCTCTCTCTCTCTCTCTCTCTCTCTCTCTCTCTCTCTCTCTCTCTCTCTCTCTCTCTCTTTACGTGTATTATCTCGTTCTGTTATTTTATTTTATTTTTTTTTTTTTGTGTGTGTGTGTGTGTGTTTATTTACTCCGTAGTTTATTTCTATTAGTTTTCTTTCCAATCTCTATATTTTTCACTATTTTTTCCTTTAATCCAGGTGTGTGTGTTTACTTCTCACTTTTTCGAGATACTTTTTAACCTTTCCCTTTCTCTGTAAACTTTTTTTTCCCCAGTGTGTGTGTGTGTGTGTGTGTGTGTGTGTGTGTGTGTGTGTCCCTTACGTACTTTATTTCTTCTTCATTTTTTTCCTCCATCACACCTTTTACTGCTTGTTATTATTGAAGTCTTAATGATACACGGATCCAGCGAGTGAGGGAGTGAGGGAGCGAGGAAGGAGGAGGCAGGAAAGGGAATGGTGTGGGAGGGTCAGTTTCTACTTATACACTGTAGTGATGTCAGTAGAAGGGCATGGTGGTAGTGGTGGTGGTGGTGGTGGTAGTGGTGGTGGTGGTGTGTTAATTAGACATGAAACAAATACAGAGGTGCGCCGTTTATGGATGAGAGTTATTATTGTTTGTTTAGTCTGTACGTCTCTCTCTCTCTCTCTCTCTCTCTCTCTCTCATATCTGTTCTGAATGATGCCTTGTTTATCAAATTCACAAACTTCAGTGTGAAGGACGAGGCTGACAGGAGTGACTGCAACACGGGATCACGCTTATCAGTAATAGATGGACTCCTTCCTGAGTGACTGAAACCAGAAAAGTAGCTAATTCACTCTTGACTTTCCATTTCTGTGGCAGCTGGTGCAAGTGTTAATCTGAGGAATTGCCAGATTATATGATATATCTTTTATACTCATCCTCCTTGTACGTTTTGATAATTTGGGATAAAGATTTGTTTTGCTAGAAGCACTCCCAGTGTTGCAAATGTTACGTTGTTCTTAATGTCTTCCTTCATCTCCTTTCTAATTATTTTATTGCCTGTCTGGGCTAATTCTCGTTCAGTGGGCATTTTTTTTATTAGATTTTTGTTGCCCTTGGCCAGTATCCTTCCTACATAAAAAAAAAAAAAAAGTTCCTTGTTACGTACTTGCATTCTACTATTTGGCATGTGTAATCCCCCTAACTGTTACATTGTACACTCTCCTAACTATTATTGTACATTTTTCGTATACTATTTCCCATGTAGTTACTTTTCTACACTGTCCTGCACGCACTACGCCACCCATCCGCCACACGCTCTAGCAGGCAGATGTGGTCTCGCAACAGATACACATGCCATACTCTCTGCCAGGTACTCTAATACGTCTCCTTCTTCTTCTTCTTCTTCCTTTGTATGTGTCAGGGTGGTCTTGGAAAAATAATAAAATATATATATAAAAAAAAAAAAAAAACAGCCAAAAATACCGTTTCCGAGTCTAAAATTACTACTACTTGGTACAATCTCATAACTGTTAAGACTGATTAGGGTGTCTTTTAATTAAACCTAATGTCGTGTAAAGTTTCTTGAGCGACTTTGGTTAGTCAAATTAATCATAATCTGGAAGTTTGGCGCACTGTTTAGCGAAGTTACCAATCTTATTTATCTCTGTTTTCTGAGCAAGAACTTTGGAAAATTTAGTTATTTGGTAACTTTACTTCCTAGAGACGAGAAACCTATGCGTGTCGTAAAGAAATGTGTATGAGTAAATTGATTTAGAAAAGACGACACTGTAATTGGCGGAAGGTGCTGAGGGAAGAGGCGAGTGTGTGGCGCAGCTTAACAAATTTATTGTTAGCCCAAAACCGTAGGTCAAATCATGAAGTACAGTTTCTAGTTCTTGTCTACCACTTTGCACCAGTCATCTGCCACCAACACTGCAACAACCAGCCAGTAACTTCGTGTTTAGCAGAGGCTGTCCGGTGCTGCTTTGGTATGCGATCTACATAGCCAACGTGATCTACAAGTCAAATTCTACTTTGGTACACGGTCTACATGTTTCATTTATTTATTATGGCCTAAATAAAACATTCTACAAATACATATATTTATCTTTAAAAATAATTACAATTTTATATAAACATTCGTTTTAGAAAATAATGAAATTTCTTATACATTATTAAAAAATTAAAATGAAGCAAATTTGAAACAAGTTTACTAATTTCATCGGTGAATCGAACGAACATCAGCTAGAAGAGCAAGAAATAGACAATGATAGTCTTTCCTCATCACACGCCAGTATGGGGATCCAAGACAGACGTGGGAGAAGATGTCTAAAGAAAGGAGGAGTCGGTAGAATACACAGCAGAGGAGTCTTCCCATTAGGGCTTCATTGAGGCTGAGAGGTAAGCAGTGAACAGGAGAGAAGAGCTGGAGACAGACTGGCCAGCAAACATTAATGAAGTGCAGCACTAAACGCATCAATAGTTATGCAACAAAGAAGCAGTGAAGCATACTTAGAGGCAGAGGCAATAACTAAATTACGAGTATTTTTACAATTACATTACAGCGCCAATGAAAAGGTTCTCAGTGCGTCTTTCAAATGAATTATGGAAATTAAGAAATATGTAACAGCATTTCACATTGATGTGGGAAAGTATGTACTTCATCTCCCGAAATTATACGATGTTAGAAAAAAGTATTGAGCTTTGCTGGACATTCCACTCATGCTTCAGACTAACTAGACATTCCACTCATGCTTCAGACTAACTAGACATCCTCTTGAAACCAAGACAAGTGTTTTCCTTGTCTCTCGATAATGAAAGGGAAAAAAAGTATAACTTTTCTTGTTATACATCAATATAAAGTGTAGAGCGCATACCAAAGTAGCTTCATGACACGTAGATCACATACCAAAGTAGCACTGGTTGTCCTAATGTCACCCAAGGATAAAGACACGCGGCCAACACAAGAACAGGAAAGACTAGCCCAATAACGCTGAATAGAGAGGAATATGGTTTACAACTTGAACACCAAATCCATTATCCATCCTTGATATTTCTAGTAGACATTCATATGTAATGTACACTTCGGAACTCTCAAATACGCTATCTTGCCATTAATTGTGTGTGTGTGTGGAAATTGCCACCGCAGAGGATGTGACGTTGGCCTCATGTGCTGGCCCACAGCCATTGGGAGGACCTGCTCACAGGAGTCCTCGCACACTGCGCATGTGCAAGCAGTCTAGCCACGTGATTGACCACCACCACCTCATCAGCTAACCTAACCTTAACCTAACTACTCTGTACCAAATTACTGTCTATGGTCTCTTACCTATTATAACACATTATATCGGCTAGGTTAGTTTAGGTTACATTAGGTAGGGTAAGGTTACGCTAGGTTGGCTAATGAGAAGGTGGCGGCCATTCACAAGGCGAGACTTTTCGCACCAATAACGAGGCGAGACTGTTTGCACATGAGCAGTGTGTGTGTGTGACTTTCCTGCGTGCAGGCCCTCCTTACCCATTGATATGAGACAAGAGTTGAATTTATACATACAACACTGCTCCTTTTCTTTTTTTACTTTTGTTAAAAAATCACTACTGTATTCACTTATCTATTGTATTATTATTATTTATTATTATTATTATTATTATTATTACAATATTTTTATTATTATTATTACTATTATTAATATTATTATTTTATTTATTTTTAGCATTCACAACACTCCATTAAGGTCTGGAAGCTCTGTTACTCGTCTCAGGATTTTATTAAATGACAATTTTATTGTTTGTGGCTTTGTTGTCTCTGTGGTTGTCAGAAGAGTATCAGTAGAGATATTAGTGGCTTTACTTTTCTATTCTTATCCGGATTTTGTATTTTTACACATATATAAATGAATAAATAAAAATTAACAAATATTAATAAGTAAGAAAACAGTAAATAAATACATAACGAAAATACAAGACAAGCTCTGAATAAATTCTTGAAGCAGCATGTGTGTTATCAAGTGTCACTAAACATAACTTGAAATGCAGTAAACCTTAACTTTACTCTCCTTCAATGGGTAAAAATATACACCACACAATAGTTTCAACTTTTTATAAAATAATACTTCATAAAAAAAAAAAAAAACACACACACACACACACACTAGTTTGTCTCCCATTCACTATTCATCTCTCCCTTTCCTCTTCTTACACCAATGAATGTGTCCTTATAATCTCCTCACGCCTGTATGCTTGTCTCCTGGCACACAGTAGCTATGAAGGTTCCTCTGCCGTGTCTGTCACTGCAAGGACCAGAAAAGAAAGGGTGGGTGAGCATGTGGGCACACACTGGTGGAGTGAATACAACAGGAAGGGTAAGCCACTAGCCAAATGAAGTGATATGTGTTGGTCAGTGGTGAAGATGTGGCCATGAGAGTGGTGGTGCATGCAATGCAAGGTGGAGATGGTGGATGAAGAGCAGTATTTCATGTGTGTGTGTGTCTGTGTGTGTGTGTGTGTAAAGTACCAAGAAAAAAAAATTGTGTTGTAAAAATGTTATACCTAAATAAAGAGGTCTAACATTATCCACTGATAAGATAATGGATTAATCGTATGTATGTAATAAAGTGTCTTTCAAGCAAATTGGTATTTTGGTTGGGATATAAATTCAATTTGCTATAAACCTGTAATAGTAATACATGTGAGTTGATGATCTGTGAGTAAGGGCGTCACCAAGTTTGTGTGTCCTCAGGAGGCAAAATAACTGTGCAATTGATACCATGTGCAGTGAGGTAGTGGTCATAGCATTAGTAGTGGTGATGATGGTAACACTTAAGCTTCACATTTCCAATATGCTCCTTTAAGTAACACCAAGAAATTATGACAAAAAGTACAGTAACAACCTGAACACCTTCCAACCCCCACCTTCCTCCTTGGTGGTGATGCCCAGCCCCTGCCGGATGAACCTGGCTGCCGCCCTTGTGTCTGTGGCCGGCCGCTGCGCCCGTGCCTCCACTTCCGCCAGTCGCCCCTGAGTGTCCCTGAGCCGCCCCATCTCCACCTTGTAGTCGTCCCGCAGTGTCTCATCCATCTCCTCTCCACTAGCCTTCATCAGCACTGCATGGAGGTGAGATAGAGAGGTCAAGCAGATGCAAAAAGGAAGGGTCAGTGGTAAAGATGGAAAACAAAATGTACTGAATGGTTGGAAAATGATTTGTATGTACTCTGTATGCAAATGGGAGTTCAGATTTTATTTGGTTTATATGCAAGGGTGAAATTCTTCTTAAAGGCTTGAAAGTAAACACAATAAATCAATGAATAAAAGGAAAAGGAATGTTGGATGTTGAAAATAAAGATAAATAAATAAAGCTCTTTCCATTTTAAACATGACACACTTGCACTTGATCTTATATTAAGTCATTCAGACAGATTACAATGGAAAAAAATGAAAGCAATGAAGAAATGCAAGTTGTACACATAACATAATGACAGATTAAAATAGGCAAAAAATAATACATAAATGCTATACATATGCTGCCCTCCACAGATGAAGACAGTTATGGCCCTCCACTATCATCACCACCAAGCAGCCCTATCAAGACCCTCACTCAACACTGGAATGATATTTAATAAAACTCATTTCCTCTCCATCCCTTCCATGGCACAAATCAAGTGAAACAACGGGCAAGCAGACTGTTGACCGCTGTGACTGAGTAGAGCATTGAGGCAGTGACGACACTCCAGGTGCTGATGCTGCTTGGCTGGATTCAGGTGAGTAGTTAATACAGTCAGCTCTTTGAGGTGAAAAGACAGGAACTGCTGCCTGTTGTTTTGTGTTCTGTCCAGCGGACATCCCACTACCCTTCTTGGCTCATGTATCAAGCTAAGTAATAATGCTGAAGAGATCAAAATATTTTCACTCCTTTACTTTTGCTGTGTGTGTGTGTGTGTGTGTGTGTGTGTGTGTGTGTGTGTGTGTGTGTGTGTGTGTGTGTGTGCGTGGTGTGTGGTGTGTGTGTGAAAATAATAGATCTGCTTGATAACTAGGACACTTCATAAAGTTGTTGTATTTTGGAGCACATAAATATTCCATGGAACACTTACCCCAAAATAAGGAATTTATAGTGTAGATTTCCATCATCCCAACTTTAGCTCGTTCAAGAGGAGAAAGCTGCAATAAAAAGGAATATACTTATTTAATAATATAATTAACTGTAGTCATTACCAAGTTGTCTTTTACATGGTCATGCATTAATATACTATTGTATTCCTTTGTGAGTCTAAGATTTTTGTGGCATTAAATCAAAAGTTTAATACAATGACCAACAGTGTGCTACCAGCAGCGATGTCCTTACAGAACTGCAGTGTGTGAGTCATGAATCAGGACAGGGTAGAGGGAGACAGAAGAACATCACTGGTAAGTACAATGCTATTAGTTTCATTTTGATGCAACTATGGAATCTCTATGCCATAACTGAAAATCCCTCAGCAAAACACTGCTTTCTTTACGTATTACTGACATGGACAGGCTGTCCACTGTCATCTACATATGTGTGCTGACTGAAGAAGAGGATGTATGTAATATGTTCAAGTATTTTGTAGCTCAGGCATTATTGCTACTGTATGCAATTACTGAATGTTGTACAGTAAATACTCATTTGGGATTAAGAACCAAAAGTTCAGATTTCATATTTTCATATTTATCAAAGATTCTTATGTTATTGGCTACATTGCTACATCTGCTGTATTTTAACTGAAGAAAACCTTTTTCAATGTGCTTAAACACAGCACATTAAAGAAATTTCTGAAGGAAACAAGATGTGTGTAATAGTAAAAAAAATGATCAAATATCTGTATCCACAATATTGCACCGATACTTAATTTCTTCAGGAAAATGTAAATGTGGTTATTTCTGTTAATCTAAGAACAAATTTTGCATAACTGTGAGTGCCCATGAGGCACAAATATCAGGAATTAATGAAAATTATTCACAGCACTCCCACGCATGACAAATGTGTGGCAGCACAAAAGAGGAGTCTGGTCTGATGATTATCTTCATTTTAACCATAAAACTGGAGATGAACTACTCACCTTGACTTTTTTGGTTTATATCAACCAAATTACACAACACATCTTGACTTACATCATAGATATATTATTACGAAGGCAGAAAAGCGGTGGCCACAGTAGAGGAACTTTAATTTCTCCCAGATTAGTGTTTACTATAACCTTCTTACCCATAGCCAACTGCAATGTTTGGAAGCTAGTACTCATCCTCACTTGCCATTAACCTACTGAAGAAAATCACAAGGAGTACCAAAACATTCATTACCTACTCTTGGCTGACATCAAGGAGTGCAGTGTTGGGTGAATATTTGCAAACTGATGGAACACCGTCTCCACATAAAAAAAGTCTGGGAATCTTGAGTATTTCCATATCAGGCAATACTCACAAAGTAATAGAAAGAACAACTAACACACAGACAACTTCTCGAGATTGATTCAAGTTCAGCCTGCTGCTTCCTTCTCTGATGAAACAAAGCACTATGGATGGCTAAATTAATCAAGCATTTTTCTAAATGGCCCATGGCATTGTCTCCACTCAAAAAGTCCAGTAAGTGTGACCTATTTCATGACAGCACATAGAAGTTGCCAAACTCATGTACAGACACACACACCACCTTTCTCAAGAAGACAGCTGACGACATAATGTCAGACAGTTGTGTGTGCCACTCTCTACAATAGCATCCACCAGAAAGTGGCAAAATTTTTAAAATCACAGGTGACTCTATAATAAATTCATGATGCATATATATGGGGTTAAAAATATTCAAAATGAAAGAAACTAGCCAATGAAATTAGTACAATTTGCTGCAATGACATAGGTGTACTTCTTATTAAATACCAGAAATTGTTTGTGTGAGAAACATGACTAAATATGCCAGTTAAGAGAAAGTGAGTGCCAGTTAGGAAAGTGTGCATTTTCTAGAAGAGAACTACAAGACAGTTAATAGTTTATAAAAGTTAGAAGAGTCACGGTCAAGTGGTGTTTGAAGGTGGCAGTTAGGATGGTGTATACAGCATTTGGGAGGCTACGAGAGTTTATTGAGTTTATTATGAGAGTGTTTGCGTACCAGGCAGCACAAGAGTTAGCCAGAGCACCCAAGAGTTAGTGTTACCAGACTACACAAGGGTTAGCCAGAGCACATGAAAGTTACTATTATTATTAAACTACACAAGGTTAGCCAGAACACTCCTTCTGCACCTTGCTGAATGCCTCGTGGTAGGGTTGGGCCAGCAGGGACTTGAGGTCCTGCTTCAGTGTGGTCACGCTCTTCAGCAGGGACAGCATCTTGGGGGCCATGCCAGGCGGGAACTCATCATTTTTCCGCTGCACCTGCACAGAGATATTAAAATATTAGCATTTCCACCCAGGGGTCAGGTTAGTTTAGGTTAGGTTTAGATACATTTATTTCATTGCGGTAAAAAGTTGTTGATAGTGGTAGTGATGGGGAAGGTTTAGGATAATACTAAACCTTAGTGCTTTCATCCGAGGGCTGGATTAGGTTGGGTTTAAATTCATTCACTTCATTTCAGCAGAATAGTTATTGGTACTGGTTGTAATGGGGAAGTTCAGAATAATATTGAAATAGCATTGGTGTTAGGTTCATTCATTCAATTCACTGCAGTGGAAAAGTTGTTAGTACTAGTTGTGTTAGGGAAGGTTTAGACAGTATTGTAATAACATTAGCGTTTTCATTTGAGAGCTGGGTCAGATTAGGTTTGATTCATTCAGTTCACCAAGTTCAATGCTGATCCCTTCACTATGTGGATCATGACTTGAAAAAGCGTCATAATTAGACGACAAAGTAATTATTTCCACAATCCCCACCTGTTGTCCCACATCGTCGTCCATCTCTACTGTGGTGGCGAGTGGTGGTGAAGAATTACAGGAAGGCTATGAGGCGCTGGGAGGCAAATGCTAGGCACGTGCGAGGCGAGGCGAGTTAGGAGACCACCGCGGCAATGTTTACATCCAGAGTCTGGACAGTGTTGCCAACTTGCCAAGTGTGGTTATACCTTACCTCCAGACTGCTTGGCCGAACCTGCTTGTCATCTTACTATTACCTATTCATTGATTGCTTGATTTTTATTAGTTTATATGGTTGTCTAGTTAATATGCCTCCCGTATAATATTTATCCCTAATACATTCGGAAAAAATTGGATTTAGGTGGAGAAAACACTTATTTGGCACCATTGTTAATATTTTGCCCCTACAACAGTACCGCTGGCAGCAAACTTGTCCTTTTCATATTCATTCGTCAATGAGTATCACTTTTTATCACCTGAGGAAGAGAGGAGGAGGGCGTTTATTAAGAATTGGTGATTTTTTCATCCTTGCTGTTTCTTTTGGTATAATTAAAAAGGTATTCAAAAATTATAATTAGGTATTTTGCCTTATGCAATGGCTGTCCCTGTCCCGTTCGTCATCATTTTCCATCTTACTTGCCTTAGAGTAAATTGTGTTTCACAATTTCTTTCTACAGATAGATTTTATGTTTTTTATTTATTAATCTTGTTTCTCCTAAAACTTTAACGTTCTCTTTTTAGTACGAGAGAAAATTAGAAAAGTTATAGCTAACTAATGTTTTCTCTTCTTGTCGTAATCCATGTTTTCTTTATAAATACCTTTTTTTTTCGGTATGTTTGTTATATTTTCCACAATAAAGCACTGGGCTTACTCTAAAATGTGATAAAGCCAGTCAATGAAAAAACATTTATGAAGTAAGAAACTTCCTGGAAGAAAATAATGTAACCACTGGAAAAGAAAATCAGAAACTATATGGATGTATTAAAAAAATAAGAACTTGGCATTTTCCCTTGTACGTACATTACACACACATGGCTTCTCAAACTGGCTACATGTGAGTCTCTTTAAAGGTCTGCCAGTTGTACAGAAGGGAGCGACAGATTTGTACACATTATTTATAGCTCTTCTGGATGACTATTTGCTCCCCCACGTGATGACTAACGGGTGTGCGTGCGTGGTAGATGTGATCCATTTGACTCATTTTCGTCTTTTTTTTTTTTTAACCTTCAATTAGTCTTTCATTTTATTTCATTATATATTTGTTCATTTTATTTTCTTTGCTCACTTCTTTCATTTAATGTTTTTTTTTTTTTTTTTTTTTTTTACATGTTTTATATATTTTCTTTGAGCATTAATCGAATTTCGCATTCTTCAATTCACTCATGTATATAAGATGAGTTTCTAAAAGTCTTGATAATAGTAATAGTAATAATAGCTCAGTAGTACCAATAATACTCGTGATAATAGCTGAGTATCATAACTATTATACGCCGTAAGGAAATCTTTGCCTCGACGCCTGCACTGCGCCTCATCCGCTGCCCGTCGTGAGAGTTACATACATAGGTGTTGTGGTTCAGTTTTATTAGGCTTTTGAATCAGAGCCGCGTGGTAACTCTTTCTCATTGACATTCTTATCCGCTTGTCTCTTAATTACAGCGTGACATCTTATTCTTTTTCTTTTTTTTTCTTTCTTTCTTTACCTATTTATTTATTTATTTTTTAGTAACTTTACAGACAGTTTCATTGAGTAAAAAATAAATGATTGGTATTAAAAGGTTTTCGTTTATCGATTATTTATTTATTTATTTATTTATTTATTTTTTTTTTGCTCTTTGTGGTGCCGTTGGAAATTGTGAGGTAAATTTGCAGCAACTGATTTTTTTTTTCTTTTTTTTTTTTGAGAAGTCAGCTGTAAAAGGTTAAGAATTTTGTAGTTCATTATTTTTTTTTACACGCTTTCTCCATATTACATATTATCATTGTTGTTGTTCTTGTTATTGTTGTTGTTTATTCGCGCATGAATATATGTATATATTTTTATTCATTTACTTTATTTTTTTTGTTTTATTTTAATTTTCATTCCTTTTCTATTAGTCAACTAACATAAAACTGAATATAACGCTTCTATATATATAACACTCACGTAAGCGAAGATTCCTCAATGGAGATATTTTGAAAGATATTTCCTACCATGATGAACTAACTTAATTGATTCCACTCACTCTGATGGTAAACTCTACAACCTCACCTTACCTACCTATACCACTCATGAAGATTTCACTTAAATTAAACTCCTTCCACAGCTGATCTAGACTAGCGTAATTACTCATGGTGGCGAAAACTTGTAGGTGTAACGTAGGTGAGAGGGAAAAAAAAAAAAAATCCTGGTAGAAGTTTAGTGAATATGAGTGTAAGCCATAATTTTGTTGCCACTTGGTAAACCCATTAAGTTATATTATAATATCAAAAGATTACTTTCTCGAGTCAACGGTACAGCGATTCGTATTCTTAAACGCTTTGTTTCCTTCATCAGCAGTACTTTCAAAGGCCAGAGAAGAGTTAAATCGTACTTTTATGAGTGTTTTTTTTTCTTTCCATTGACATTACAAAAAAAGTGTGTTAAATTGTTGCTTGGATCATGAAAACACTCTTGAAAATCCAATAACTTCCCCGATAACCAGTTAGAAGTTGTCGAGATAGAGGCAGAAGAGTTTCAGAGTACGGTGAAGTGTGGTGTAGTATGCGCCAAGACTTGTGAAGAACCTTTGATTTCTGATCTCTCTAAAATTTTTGATTGAGACAGAGCAAACTTAGTATTATTCAATGCCTCAAAAACTTTCTATCCCCTCAAAAGAAAGAAAGAAAGAATAAACAGAGAATACCCAGGCTAAATTTCCTTTGCCAGAGCTACACAGTTATGACACTGGAGTTGTTACCCTTCAAGAACTAAACACTGTTATGACCAAGTCGTAGTTGGGAGCCTAAACTTCTCGCTTGAGCAACTTACGGGCGGCCAAGTAGCACCTCACCTTCGCTACACTCTCTCGCGCGTACCCCAAAATGTGGCCATGACCAACAGGTGCCGCACAGTCAGGGGCACCAAGCAGTCATCACAGTGAGGCTACATTCTGGGGGACATTGAACCATATTCTGAGGCAAGATCAGAAGAGCAGTTAGCGTGAAAACAACGATAGAAGATAGCAAGAGATATAACACTGTGGCGATAAGAGAGGCTGAAGACAGTCGGTTAATTAGAGGAGAGGAGTTGATAAGACGAAATGCTTAAGTTACATGGATTTTTAATGGTGTTTTTACGGTTCTAGTGACAGCTTGGCAAGATTTCCACATTATTGACAGAAGAAACAGTCTTGTAAGCCTGGCTAATTATCTCTTTGGCCTTTGAAAATACTCGTGATGAGAGAGCAAATCGTTTCTGAATATGAGCCATGAGGCTTCAATGCGTGATATGAGCAGGATGTGTTTGAAGACTGACACTGTTGCTTCACCCACGCCCTCTCGTAATAACTGCATGTGTGTATGTTTGGTCAGGAGGGGACGAGTTAGACCACAGGTAAATCACACTACTGGTGCAACACATAGTTCACAATCCTATTTACAGCTGCAGATTAGATTAAAAAAAAAAGTGAAGCAAATACATGAATGAGCGTCTTTCTTTACCTTGCCCTTGCTTATCTCGTCTGCCTTTATCTGATTTTTTTGCTTTTTTTCTTTTCCTCCTTGTTGGCGCCACATGATCTTGTTGAGGCGCCATATTGTTAATCAGTCAGCCTTTTCTTACCTTCTTATCAGATAACATAAAGAATTCACTTATAAACTCATTATAATAAGTTTTCTTTCGTTACTGATTTTCTTTCTCCTTTCTTTTCCTTTTTATTTGTTATTTCCTGTTTTTCCTTCGCTCCTTCCGTCTGTTCGTCTTTCATTCATTTTTTCTCTTCCTTCTATCCCTCCTTCGTTTTTTCCTTTGTTTTTTTTTTCTTTCTCTTTATTTATTTATTCATCAATCTATCAATCTGCATTTATCTATCCTTTCTCTTTATTTATTCTTTTTTCCCTCCCATCCTTCCTTCTTTCTGTCCTTCTTTCCTTCTGTTCGTTCTTTCGTATTTTTGTTTCTTTCTTTATTCCTCCATCTATCTATCTATCCATACATCTACCTATCATCAACACATCTATTAATTAATTTCACTATCTCACCTAACTAGCAATTCACTCATATTCTATTGTACCCCAAGTATTACCAATCAACCAGTACCTTCACCCACACCGAAGTCTTCGCGGTAGAATGCTTACTACTGAGCATTCGCGGTCTGGGGTTAAGTTCCGGCTAGTCATGCACCACGTAACCTTGTGAGCTACTCCTCCCCTCTAGCGTGTTAGTCGACCACTGAGCGCATTCTTGAGAGAGAGAGAGAGAGAGAGAGAGAGAGAGAGAGAGAGAGAGAGAGAGAGAGAGAGAGAGAGAGAGAGAGAGAGAGAGAGAGAGTATACATTTTCATCTGGCACTTTCTTGCATTCTTTTGTTCTACATCTCTCTCTCATCCGCATTTTACCGTTTTCTTTCCTCCCCTCTCTCATAACCTTTATTTTTCTTACTTTTTTTTTTTATTGATGTTTATACGGCACTGTCTATTCTCATACCCTAGCTTTTTATCCCTCGTATCCTCTCTCCGTCCGTCCTTCTTTCCTTCATAACACCTCTCTCTAATAATACTAATCCCTCCCTCCACATCCTTTCGTTCGCATGCTATTCTCATAATTCCTTCCACTAACTTTCCTTCGCTCTCTTTTCACTTACACTCAACACGCCGCTCTCCCTCATTCACGTCAGAGAGAGAGAGAGAGAGAGAGAGAGAGAGAGAGAGAGAGAGAGAGAGAGAGAGAGAGAGAGAGAGAGAGAGCGCGTGTGTGCAGTCGGCAGCCCCATCTCAGCCAGCGAGGGAGACAAGTCGAGTCAGATCGTTCCTAGCCGGGGACGCGCACGGAGGTGGTACCTTCACTCTCACCTCAGCCGCTGTCTCGCCTGGCACTCGGTGTAATTTTAGTCTGTGGCGGTGAATCAGTACTCTCCCTCACCTCGTCTTTCTCCGTGCTGCCCCCAAACCTCTTCCTCTCCCTCGCCCACGCCGCAGATTTCACATACTCCCAAGTAAGTGAGAGTAAAGAGAGCACGTGTGATGCTTCTCCAGACCGGCTTGTGTTCCTGGCGGTCCCAGAGGGCATGCGTATAGTCAAAAGCTTGTATACACACGAACCAGTGGGATGTTTGCTACGTGAGGGCGTCCAGAGACAACTAAGTAGGGCAGGACAATTGTGTAGACCTCGAAATCAGGCTTAGAGGAACAGCTGTCGTTGGGAAGGCTTCTGAAAATCGATATTGCAGGGCTGTTCTGTGTGTGTGTGTCTGTGTGTGTGTGTGTGTGTGTCTGGCCGGGAGCACGTGGTGAGCAGATACCGCCTAGCCAGTCAGCTTGCCCGCTATATTGCCAGCCCGCCAGCCAGCCAGCCAAAGCAGTAGATTCCCAAACATGCAGGCAAGGAAGTGGGGATGAGCTTGCGTGTGTGTGCATTCAACCCAAGGCACAAATTTAGCTACTCTTGTCACGTGTGGAGGCCAGACGAGGTGGTGTTAGGAGTCAAGTGGCAGTGAATCATTATTCTCATTGATACTGCTGGCTTGTAAATTTGATGTATTTATATTGTTTTTTTTGTATGTTTTTTCATTTATTGATTCATTTATTTTTTATTTATTTAATTTTTTTTTATGGATATCTTGTTTATCATTTGCCTTTTTTATTCATTTTTTTTTGTTTTGTCTCGTATTTTGAAGGGTGTGGCTTTTAAAATCAATTCCCCCTCTCTCTCTCTCTCTCTCTCTCTCTCTCTCTCTCTCTCTCTCTCTCTCTCTCTCTCTCTCTCTCTCTCTCTCTCTCTCTCTCTCTCTCTCTCTCTCTCTCTCTCTCTCTCTGTGTGACATTTCGTTTACCCTATTTAAGACCAAGTTTGGACCGTAGAATTGCTTGGAAAAGTGCAAATTCTCTCTCTCTCTCTCTCTCTCTCTCTCTCTCTCTCTCTCTCTCTCCCTCTCTCTCTCTCTCTCTCTCTCTCTCTCTCTCTCTGAGCGTTGGCGTGATGGGAGGGAGGGAGGGAGAGCGGGAGTGGACCGAGAAGAGAGGTAAGGAGGGCGGGGAAGAGACGTGCAGCGGTCTGGAGCGTCACCTTTAGTGTTGCACCGCCACGCCTTCTGCTTGCAGGACGATGACGCAAACACCTCTACAAATTTACGCGGGAACCGGCCTGGGAGACACGTGTTGCGGGGGATTGGTGTACGTTTCTCTCTCTCTCTCTCTCTCTCTCTCTCTCTCTCTCTCTCTCTCTCTCTCTCTCTCTCTCTCTCTGCGCCACCACGTTTCTGGATAAATATAAAACAAAATACTGAGTGAGAGTTTTCTCGTCTGATTAGTGACTGAATTTGGTCAAGAGAGAGAGAGAGAGAGAGAGAGAGAGAGAGAGAGAGAGAGAGAGAGAGAGAGAGAGAGAGAGAGAGAGAGAGATTAAAGATGTGTAAACGAGTAATTTGCAAGTTTTATTGAACGTTATTTTCGTTCTTACTTTAATTTCTCTAATTTACACACACACACACACACACACACACACACACACACACACACACACACACACACACACACACACACACACACACACACACACACACACACACACACTCACATAGTCACGTCATATCATCTAATTGTGTATATATATATTTTCTACTTTTTATTACCATTTTTTTTCTTCCTTGACGCCATCTGATACTGGTGTGCCGAGAGAGAGAGAGAGAGAGAGAGAGAGAGAGAGAGAGAGAGAGAGAGAGGAGAGAGAGAGAGAGAGAGAGAGAGAGATCTGAAGTTTTAATAAGAGTGACAGCGGGCAGATGCAAGTTTTATAGAATACTTCTCTTTATCATCCTTGAGTAGGCGACGGGGCGAGTGTGTCCCTTTAAGAGAACTGTTATGATAGGCTGGCTTGGCACGCCGAGGGAGGCGCCACGTGGCCAGGCAGGGTATCAATTTATAGGATACTACTACTACTACTACTACTACTGCTACTACTACAACAACAACAACAACAACAACAACAACAACAACAACAACAACAACAACAACAACAACAACAACAACAACAACAACAACATCTACTACTACTACTACTACTACTACTACTACTACTATCATACTGCCTATCCGTGGAGTGCAGGGTAGTGTATTACCGCATCCACAGCTTGGCTAGGGCGAGGGAGAACGCGTGGCCGGAGAAACACAATTATTACATACAATTATTTATGGTTTTCTATCTTACAATTGTTCTTTATCCACGTACTTTATGAGGGAGCGTTATCTTACGGTCGGCATTTGTGTGGTTTACTGTAGATAGCCGTGTTTTTTCTCCTTTTTCTTTCTCTAATAGTTCTTAGAAAATAGGTATTATCCGCCTGTACCCCAACACTGCCACCCTCCCGCGAAGTAAATGGATAAGTAGACATTGATAATACTGCTGTCTTTTTCCGTTTACGCTGTGTTAACTTGTGCATTACCGTTTCTGGTACTACTTTATTTATTTTTTTCTCCGGGGGTACTAAAAATACATCTTGGTTTTTGTTCCTTTTGTGATTTTTGTTTCAACTTTCTTATTTTCCTCGCATTTAGTGTACGAGTTAAATCTTCCTTCTTTCCTTCCTCTCTCCCTCTCTCCTTTACTTTCATTACTTGCTATATTGTTTTACTGTATGTACTTTTGTCGTTACGAGAGTGAAAACAATCTTGCTTACTCTCTCTCTCTCTCTCTCTCTCTCTCTCTCTCTCTCTCTCTCTCTCTCTCTCTCTCTCTCTCTCTCTCTCTCTCTCTCCACTGGAAATACTCATTCTCTCCTTCCTTAAATTCAGCTTCCTTCTTCGTGCACATACACAAACATACTTCAGCCACTGTGAGGTGCTGCCACTTAGTACAACACTTTCCTGATAGAGTACGATGACTTCGCGCCGTTGGGTTGGTTGTGGCTGGGTGTGCTCGGAAACTTCCCATGACAGAAAAAAAGAAAAAAAGGAGGAGAAAGAAGAAAAAAAAGAATAAGGATACGGTTTTAATTCTGGCCAATCATGTAACCTCTTGCAGTGTCTACCGCGTTCTGATTGGCTGAAGGAGGGAGGGAGCGTATCCGTGGCTGGTGGGGAGTAGTAGTGTTCATGCGGGGGAAAGCAAGACTAGAGAGAGAGACCGACTTGGGGACCCACGTTGCTGCTGATAAGATAGTTATTACGTGTGTAAGCGACCTTGGGGAATTCTCTCTCTCTCTCTCTCTCTCTCTCTCTCTCTCTCTCTCTCTCTCTCTCTCTCTCTCTCTCTCTCTCCACGATAAGCTCATTCAGAGTACCCACGTACTTGATAACCTACGTAAGTAAGGGGCAGACAGTTAAGCAGAGAGAGAGAGAGAGAGAGAGAGAGAGAGAGAGAGAGAGTACTATTATCATGCTTCATGTAGACACTAGGATGAGTAGGGAAGCACAGCACGGTATAGATAGGGAGACTGATGGTGATACTGGTAGGCAGGTGAACTAAAGACGGTATTGCCAGCCCTGTATTGATAAAGCAGGCAGACGGACAGGCAGACAGATAGATACATACACAGGCAGACGCAGGCAACCATGGGAGTATACAAAAATAGAGAAGATATTGGCAGAGGCATGAAATTAAATGTGTGCATTGTTATTGTTATACTTACAGACTGACAAACTGACAGAGACCTACTTAGATACCGACTCACTTTACTCTCTCTCTCTCTCTCTCTCTCTCTCTCTCTCTCTCTCTCTCTCTCTCTCTCTCTCTCTCTCTCTCTCTCTCTCTCTCTCTTTTAGTTTTAGTTACTCTTGACGATATTACAGGCTAGGTTAGTTTTAGTTAGGTTAGGTTAGCTTAGGTTAGGTTTAGTTAGGTTAGGTTAGGTTAGCTTAGGTTAGGTTAGGTTTAGTTAGGTTAGGTTAGGTTAGCTTAAGTTAGGTTAGGTTAGGTTTAGTTAGGTTTAGTTAGGTTAGGTTAGGTTTAGTTAGGCTTTGTATGCTAATTTTAGTTACTGTGTGGTAGGTTAGGTTAGGTTAGCTTAGGTTAGGTTAGGTTAGCTTAGGTTAGGTTAGGTTAGCTTAAGTTAAGTTAGGTTAGGTTAGCTTAAGTTAGGTTAGGTTAGGTTAGGTTAGCTTAAGTTAGGTTAGGTTAGGTTAGCTTAAGTTAGGTTAGGTTAGGTTAGGTTTAGTTAGGCTTTGTATGCTAATTTTAGTTACAGTGTGGTTGGTTAGGTTAGTTTTAGTTTAGTCTAGGTAGGTTAGGTTAGGTTAGGTTTAGTTAGGCTTTGTATGCTAATTTTAGTTACTGTGTGGTAGGTTAGGTTAGTTTTAGTTTAGTCTAAGTAGGTTATAGGTTATACAAGTTTTGGTTATTGCTGTGGTGTGTTAGGTTAAGTTTTGTTACTTTAGGTTAGGTTAAGTCTGGTTACTCTAAAGCTAGTTAGTTATAGGTCAGTTAGGTTAGGTTTTGTTACTTGGGGTTACAAGTAAGGTTAGCTTTAGTCATTTTGGCTGGAAGATTAGGATAATGTTATTGGCTATGGGACTAGTTAGGTTTTTTTGTCTAGTTTAGGTTAGGTTTAGTTACCCTGGGTGGTAAACTAGGTTAGGTTAGTTAAGTTAGGATTAGCTACTGTGGGTGGAAGATACTTTAGCTTAGTGGGGCTTGAAAGGTTATTTTTATTTTTTCTATTATTTAATTAACTAGATAAATTATAATTTTATGGAAGATATCCTAATTATAATATATTTAGTTGTTAAATTAATACTACCTTAATGTGGAATTGAATTATGCTGCAATAGTACTTCCTGAGTAATATCTGGGTGTGTTTCCTTTGGCTGGGAGAAATTCGGAGAGGTTAAGTTAATGTAACGTTGGGTCGAGTCAATCCAGGCATGTTTGGGCGAGTTGATGTTCTGGAGATGAGAAAAAAAAAAGTTCGATTTGGATAAGTTAGCGCATAGTAGGTAAGTTACGTTGTGCTAGGCTAAGTTAATAAGTCAAGAGTGGGCAATATGAAATGTGAAGATTAAATAAAAGTTCGATTTGGAAGGCAAGTGTGAGTGACATTACGTGCGAAGATGAAGAGTTTTATTTTATCTGAGCCGAGTTGATGCTGGAAGGGATCGTTTGGTTGACGATAAGAAAACAGTCCTAATCAATGGTAAGGAATTCTTTGTGATGGCTGTTGGCTTAATGATGAGGAGATCCTCTGTGCTGCTCCTATCACACACACACACACACACACACACACACACACACACAATAAATGAAGGGAACCACACACTAACTGAAATATTTAGCTTGTAAAATGTTGCACGCAAACTCTTCACTTGGAAACAACGTTGTAGTGTGTGTGTGTGTGTGTG
>NC_087192.1:955000-1035000 GCF_035594125.1 Scylla paramamosain
ATCTTTAGCGGGAGAAAAAATCGCTTAGGAACGCGGATAATAATCTGTGGCTTTTGAAAATATTCGTATGAGAAACCAAAACGTTAAAAATACGGACCTTTCTTATAACGGAAGCTTTCTTAGGTTCTACCACCAGGAGCTTTAGATATATCGTCTTAAGTATTCCAATCCTAGTCCCGGAGGTTTGTGTTATTAAAAGGGAAGTATCTATCGCAACACAGCAGAGAAGCTTTGCAACGGTAAAACTTGAGTTGCAGAATCTTTAGTTGAATTTTACCTAGCCCTTGTGGTGCTCTCAGTTGCTAGGATCATACACCTCTTACTGTAACATCATCAAAGACAGGTTTGGTCTCTCTCTCTCTCTCTCTCTCTCTCTCTCTCTCTCTCTCTCTCTCTCTCTCTCTCTCTCTCTCTCTCTCTCTCTCTCTCTCTCTCTCTCTCTCTCTCTAGATCATGTAATATTATGACAAACAGACTGAGAAATAGTTTAGTTGGTCTTCCTGCTGCTGGTTCTTTCTTGCACAACCCGTCTGCCACCCAAACACACTTTGAGGTACAGCAGCTTTCTATATGTGGCGACACCTGCATAGACGAACAAGAGGTGAGTGCCATGGAAGTGTCACTGTGTAGGTAAAAGTAGAGGAGTCTTTGTTGAATACGTAGAAAGCAAAGATGACTAATTGAGGATAAAATATGTGTGAAATGTTAATGAACGTTGCAAAATTGACGTGATAATGAGAGATATAAAAGTAAATGCTAGATATAAAGTCTGTGAAATAGCAGATTAGTAAAGATGGTGCGAAGATATATACGTGAGTGAAGATATTATGAAGTGAAGTAAAAAATAACATGAAAATAGAGAGCTGTAAAGGTAAACGTAAGGGAATGAATATATGCTTTATTTATTGTCTAAGCATCCCGTAGTGATAAAAGTTATTTCAGAACTTAATGAAGACTGAAATATTATGAAGAAAAATAAAGATGACGAAAATAGACAGGTGTAAAGGTGAGCATGCATCAATAAATATGTATGAAAGGTAACAAAGACAAAATGAAGATAGATACGAAAGAAAACAGACAGCTAAATGCGCATGTGTATGAAATATGTAAAGGAAGTAAAGATAGCTTGAAGATAGACATGTATGAAGATATACGGGGATTAATACATACGAGAATAGACTAATAAAGAGAGATGTGAAAGTGAACAGGCTGACATATTTTCATGATGATACTGAGAAGCAAACATACAGATACTTAAATAAATAGATTAATGAACAAACTGGTAAATATGTAAATAATTATGCAGAAAATACGAACCAAGAAATAAAACAAATAAAGTAGAATATGCTATGGAGTAGATAATGGAAGAAAGTTGACTAACATAAGAACATAAGAACATAAGAAATAAGGGAAGCTGCAAGAAGCGACCAGGTTTACAAGTGGCAGTCCCTGTACGAAACATGCCCACCTATTTCCACCTATCATCCCCATCCATAAACCCGTCTAATCTTCTCTTAAAGCTCCCTAATGTCGTAGCATTACCAACTTGATTACTGAGTCCGTTCCACTCATCTACCACTCTAATTGAGAACTAATTTCTTCCTATCTCTTTTCTAAAACCTAATTTTTTTTTTATCTCTTTTTATTCAGTTATGTACACCTACTTATCAAAAAACTTTCTCTACTGCCTCTACGATTCATTTACGTCACTTCCCTACGCAAACTATAAGTACTTAAATTTTACTTTATTTCTTTTATCTGTGTGTACACGTATATCATAACACACTTTTTCTCTACTTCCTCTATGTATTTACCCATTTTCTCATCTCCAGCTGGTCGTTTCCTTAAATAAGTTACAATTCTTTGCTTTATTTCCTGAGCGTGGCCTTCAAAGCAGTGGATTTCTTTCCCTCCTCATTCCCTACTACTACTACTACCTCTACTACTACATCTACTACTACATATTCTATACTTTATTTCTACTTTTATTCTATTGTTCATCCATCTACGAGTCTTATCAAATACTTTCTCTACTACGTCTATTAAAAATATACGTGATTTACTCGTCTACCTCTCATTTCCTTTCTTAAATTACTGGTACTCTAATTATTTACTTCTATTTTTTCTCTCTCTGCTGTTGGAACTTAGCCAGAGGGAGAGGTGGGTGGGGAAGAGACTTGATTTATTTTACCAAGTCCTCCCACACACGTAGCATTAGTAGTTGTGAGTAGATTCATTATATTGCCTTTCTATAGCTCAAGTTTTTTGGTATATATACGTCCTTCCTCTGTATTTGTAATGTTCCCTTATTTTCCGAGGGAGAGAGAGAGAGAGAGAGAGAGAGAGAGAGAGAGAGAGAGAGAGAGAGAGAGAGAGAGAGAGAGAGAGAGAGATAATTATGTACCCTACTCTAATATCTCCTATCAACTTAGCAGCTATTTTTATTATCTCTCTCTCTCTCTCTCTCTCTCTCTCTCTCTCTCTCTCTCTCTCTCTCTCTCTCTCTCTCTCTCAGCCTTGTAAGGTCACCAAGACGGGTTTTTTTTTTGTTTGTTTGTTTATTTGTGTGATTTATTGCCTTTTTGTTTGTTGTTTATTAAGAACTGACTGACGGGAGACAAGTCTTCCTTGTATTACTAGTGGTGTGGTAGTACTGGTGGTGGTGGTGGTGGTGGTCGTAGTTGTGATAGTAGTAGTAGTAGTAGTAGTAGTAGTAGTAGTAGTAGTTGTAGTAGTAGGTGATGGTGGTGGTAGTTGTAATTGTAGTAGTAGTGGTAGTAGGTGGTGGCTGTAGTTGTAATAATAGTAATAGTAGAAGTGGTAGTTTTGTTTGTAGTGGTGGTGGTGTTCTTCGTCTTGTTCTTCATCGTCATCATCATCATCATCATCATCGTCTTTTTCTTCTTCTTTTTCTTCTTCTTCTTCTTCTTCTTCCGCTTCTTCTTGTAATTAGCAGCAACAGCAGTAGTCGTAGTAGTAGTAGTGGTAGTAGTAGTATGATAATGATAGTAGTAAGATAAAAGCTTCTGTGTGCCGAGTGTTCAGTGGTGGTGGGGGTAGTGGTGGTGGTGGTCTCTGGTGGCGCCAACACACACACACACACACACACAGAGGGAGGCGTGTGAGGGTGGCGTCAGCGTGGCCTTCAAAGCAGTGGATTTCTTTCCCGCCTCATTCCCTACTACTACTACTACTACTACTACTACTACTACTACTACTACTACTACTACTACTACTACTGCTACTACTACTACTACTATTACTACTACTACTACTATTACTACTACTACTACTACTACTACTACTACTAACACTACTTTTTTAAATCTTGCTTCAGAGGCCCGTATTCTGAAACGCTTTGCTCTCTCACCACGACCATTCTCAAAGCCCACAGAAATGATTAGCCGGGTTCTCAAGAGTGTTTCTCCCGTTGATAATGTAAAAATGTTGTTAATCTGTCACTAGAACTATTAAAAAAACACCCTTAAAAACCCGGGCAACTTCGACCAGAGCCTTTGGAACGTAGCGGAGTTTTGGCGCTGAAGTGTATGAGAGCATGGTCCTGGGTAGTGTGTGGAGACATGCCTTCGCTTCCTGTAAAGGGAGATATTTGGCAGTCTGCAGGGACGCGGCGGCTTGAATGACCGTCTGGGATGGGTGGTAATTATCTTCCTCCTCCTCCTCCTCCTCCTCCTCCTCCTCCTCCTCCTCCTCCTCCTCCTATAGTTCTTCCTTTTCTTACACCCCAAGTTGCTATCTCTATCTTTCCTTATCGTATTTGGCCTCAGTATCCAATTTCTTCCTCTTCCTCCTTCGTTTCCAAGTCTTCCTTCACTCCCTCCTCTCCTTCATTTTCTTACAGTCCTATAAGTTGCCTTCTTGTTTTTTTTTTCTCTCTTTATATACGCTTTAACAGTCACTCTCCTCCTCCTCCTCCTCCTCCTCCTCCTCCTCCTCCTCCTCCTCAGTTTATCTTGCCTCTCCCACTAATAGTCAGAGTACAATGTAGTTCCCCAAACCGCCTCGTAAGGACCTCAGAGTCTGTTGCTCTTTGAACTTCCTTTGTATTTCTTTGTTTGTTTAAGTAATTTCTGTCCCGCTCCTTCTCAGAAACGACCACATCCGGTTGGTCCCCCTCCTCCTCTTCTCCCTCTAGTCCTTTTGCGATTTCTTTCCCGTTCCTTCGTAGACACAACCACATTGTCCTCCTCCTCCTCCTCCTCCTGAAGAACGCCACGTGGTTTGTTACTGCGCCTACTATACGTACCACAGATATGTCTTTTCATGCACTGGCCTCCTCCTCCTCCTCCTCCTCCTCCTCCTCCTCCTCCTCCTCCTCCTCCTCCTCCTCCTCCTCCTCAAAAGCTACACTGGTCTTCTGCATACTAATGAAGATAAAGGAAGAATATACATAAAACTTTCGATTATAGAATGAAAAGTGTGTGTGTGTGTGTGTGTCGAGAGAGAGAGAGAGAGAGAGAGAGAGAGAGAGAGAGAGAGAGAGAGAGAGAGAGAGAGAGAGAGAGAGAGCATATGTTTGTGCTCAAAGTGGGTGAGAGTACAAGCGCAGACACACACACACACACACACACACACACACACACACACACACACACACACACACACACACACACACACACACACACACACACCTGTTGTTATTTAAGTAATGATAAAAAATAATACGTAGAGAAGATGAACAGCTGTAGATATGAGAGAGAGAGAGAGAGAGAGAGAGAGAGAGAGAGAGAGAGAGAGAGAGAGAGAGAGAGAGAGAGAGAGAGAGAGACTTTAAGAGAAAAATGTATTGAAAAGATGAGTAAATTTAAGAACCTTACATAAGATTATATTTCATGTCTCCTTTCTTTGCTAATATTCTTCCTCCTTTCCTTCATTCTTTCTTTCTTTCTCCTTCCCTTTCTTTCCTTACCTTTCCTTTCCTTCTCTTCCTTTTTTTCCTTGCTTCCTTTTCTTCCCTTCCCTTCCCTTCCCTTCCCTTCCCTTCCCTTCCCTTCCTTTCCTTTCCTTTAATTTCTTTCCCTTTCTTCTTCCCTTTCTTCTTTCCTTTCCTTTCCTTTCCTTTAATTTCTTTCCCCTCCCCTGCCCTCCCCTCTCCTCCCCTTCCCTTCCCTTCCCTTCCCTTCCCTTCCCCTCCCCTTCCCCTCCTTCCTTCCTTCGTTCCCATCCACCCTCCACTCTCTCTCTCTCTCTCTCTCTCTCTCTCTCTCTCTCTCTCTCTCTCTCTCTCTCTCTCTCTCTCTCTCTCTCTCTCTCTCTCTCTCTCTCTCTCTCTCTCCCCCGCCTTCCTTCCCTCCTTTCTTATCACTATTATATAAAACTAAGACTGGAGACGTTTACCAAGCAATACTTTATCGATGCAAACCAGTCGCGTCTCTCTCTCTCTCTCTCTCTCTCTCTCTCTCTCTCTCTCTCTCTCTCTCTCTCTCTCTCTCTCTCACACACACAGGGGGGGAGGAGGCGGAAGATGGTAGTGGAGGTGGTCTGAGGCGCCAAGTCGGTCGCTGTGTCAAGGTTATCACCGGTCTGACTGACTGATTTGGTGGCTGATTGGCTGACTGGCTGACTGGCTGACTGGCTGACTGGCAACTCGATATACAAACTTCTTAGCGTATGATCGACAGTTGGTTGAAATTGTTTACTTTTGAAATTGTTTACTTTATTTATTCTGATGTTGACTGAGTGACTGGCAGATCGAATGGACTGATTTAGGTTAGGTTAGGTTAGGTTAGGTTAGGTTAGGTTAGGTTGACTGAAGGACTGACTCACAAGGGAACAAACTGATTGGCTAATTGACTGGTGTTTGATTGACTGGCTTTTAATGGACCTGTTGTTAAAAGAAATGATTAAATGTCTGACTGACTGACTGACTGAGTGAATGAGGAAATGACTGACTGAATGAAAGGCCGATAGACTGACTGGAATTCCTGCACACAAGACAGACTGACCTTTCAATAGCAACGAGAGAGAGAGAGAGAGAGAGAGAGAGAGAGAGAGAGAGAGAGAGAGAGAGAGAGAGAGAGAGAGAGAGAGAGAGAGAGATGAATACAACAATGCAAGCTCCTAACAATAGACTATTAATATGGACTGAAGAACGACGTACAATCTCTCTCTCTCTCTCTCTCTCTCTCTCTCTCTCTCTCTCTCTCTCTCTCTCTCTCTCTCTCTCTCTCTCTCTCTCTCTCTCTCTCTAAGCTGAAGCCTGGCAAATGCAGGAAGTAATGTCCTAATCTCCTTCCTCCTCCTCCTCCTCCTCCTCCTCCTCCTCCTCCTCCTCCTCCTCCTCCTCCACGGAATAGACGAACAAATAACTTAACTGTGGTGGTGGTGGTGGTGGTGGTGGTGGTGGTGGTGGTGGAGACGGTGAGGGTGGGGTCGTGGAAGAGTTAAGGCCAGGTAAAGGTTTGCTGATGTGGAGGAAGAGCAGGAAAAGCGAGAGGCAGGGAGTGGATGTGAGTAAGCAGTACATGTCATTTGCTCCAGATACTGACGTTACTACTGCTGGTGCTGGTGTTACTACTACTACTACTACTGCTACTGCTACTACTACTACTACTACTACTACTACGACTGCTGCTCCTGTACTGCGTTTGATGCTTCTAATGCTACTATAGTTGTAGCTAATATTACAACGATAACTGCCACCACCACCACCACCACCACCACCACCACCACCCACCTCCTCCTTAAATTGTAGCCGGGTCAGCAGAAACACAACGATCAACTGCTCTGAGTAATGACGTGCTGAGAGAGAGAGAGAGAGAGAGAGAGAGAGAGAGAGAGAGAGAGAGAGAGAGAGAGAGTGTGTGTGTGTGTGTGTGTGTGTGTGGCAGAGGCGAGACACGCTTGGTGGGCAAAATTTAAACCTGTGACAGCCGTGTTTTAGAATGCCAGGTGAGTCAAAGCTAGGGTGGTGCTGCTTTAGTTACCTCGTGATTAATTTAGAGGGTCTTTATCCTTTATTTTATTTTTTTCCCCTTTTTTTCCCTCCTTTTACATTTTTTTCTTAAGTTTTCATTTTTTTTCAGTGTTTAAAATATGAATTCAAACTGTACATGAAGAAGGAGAATGTTTTTTGTAGGCTCATGAATGCCCCGATTGATATAATATAAATTTAAAAGTGAATTTGGAAAACGGGGAGGCTATTTATTGGCTTGTAACTGCCCTAAGAGATGTACTTGTTGTTTTATTATTATTATTATTATTATTATTATTATTATTATTCATGTTTCGTTTTTTTCCTAATTTCTGTCCTTGTTTCTTTTTTTTCATTGTTATTCTCGCTTTATTTTTCTTTCTTGGTGCTTTTTATCATTCTTCACTTTTTTTCTTCTTTTTCATTGTTTTTTCATTGTTGTTGTTGTTGTTGTTGTTGTTGTTGTTGTATTGTAATACTGTTCTTTAATTTCCCTCTTTTTATCTTCGTTGTTCGTATGTGAATGATTTTCCATTTTAGAGAGAGAGAGAGAGAGAGAGAGAGAGAGAGAGAGAGAGAGAGAGAGAGAGAGAGAGAGAGAGAGAGAGAGAGAGAGCACTATTCGGGGAAGAGGAAGAGGGACAGCTGGACATCATCCCTTTGAACAACCTAATCAGCCTTCATTAAGCCTCCACGTTTGCTGAATCTGACAGGATGTGGCGTCAGTGGTGGTGTGATGCTGGCAGAGAGAGAGAGAGAGAGAGAGAGAGAGAGAGAGAGAGAGAGAGAGAGAGAGAGAGAGAGAGAGAGAGAGAGAGAAAAGATACAAGTCCAGGAATATTTATACTAATGGTTTCAGTTTGACGACCAAGGTCTTAAGATTCCAATTAACTGACACCAAATTTTCAACTTCTCAGACAACCAACCATTTCGTGATGTACTGAAGTATTTAGATCTTGATGGCTCGCATGGTAGCTATTAACTTACTTCCGCCCGCATCTCGACTACATTCAAAAGGTTTTAATCGAAGCTACACGTGTTTTTAAGGTGTTTTTTTATTGATTTTAATGACATATTTACAAGCTTTCTACGTTATTAATAGGAGTAACAGTCTTGAGAACCAGGCTGATCATCTCTGGCCTCTGGAAGTAGTCGTGGTGAGAGAGCAGAGCGTTTCAGAATATCAGTCTGTTGTGGCGTTTGGTAGGGAAGGCTGGGAGAATGTTGCTTTGGAAGTTACGGTGCTAGGTATGCTTACGGGAGTGTTGGTAGAGAGATTTGAATGAAGTAGCGTAAGGGATGTAAGAAGGGTGGTATAATTAAATTCTTTTGGTTTATTACTCAGGGTAGGACGACAAGTAACGTGTTAACGGTTAATAAAAGCTCCAATAGAGAGAAATATGAGAAGAAATTTGTGTGAAATCGAACTGTAAATGAGTAGTGAAGAATGAGGTTGTTAGTGCTGAGTCAGTATGGAGCTTTGAAAGATTAAATTGATTACTGGATAAGGATGGTGGGTGGATATGTGTATGTAGATATTTCTTATAAAGGCCCGTACACTTGTCTTACTTGCTTCTTGCTAATTCCCTCAATTATTTATTTATTTACTTATTAGTTTGTTTATTTGTTTATCTACTTACTTATTTGCTTATCTGTTCATTAATTTATTTGTTTAGTTATCATTTTCACAAGCGTTACCTCCTACCGCCCTAAAAAAAAAAAAAAAAAAAAGACGCCGTAATCTGTTATCGAACTCTTAACTTTACTGAAGAGCGAGGCACCACTGTGTGAGCTGAGGGCGGCGCAGTGATGGAGCGGCGCCTCGTAATGCCACACGGACACCCCACGGCGGACTCAGGCTGGTCAGAACATCGCTATAGAGGACAAAAAACAGATCTTAGGACGTCCTTGCGTGTCTGTTTCCGATCTATCTCCTCTTGTTGTTGCTACGTAACGCTGAGAGAGAGAGAGAGAGAGAGAGAGAGAGAGAGAGAGAGAGAGAGAGAGAGAGAGAGAGAGAGAGAGAGAGAGAGAGAGTTGGGGGGGCACCATATGCTGAAGTAACTCTGCGTCGCATCTCCACTACTTTCAAAAAAGCTCTACTTCAAGGTACGCCGGCTTTTGTGGGTGTTTTTACAGTTCTAGTGACCGATGAACAAGATTCCTACTTTATTAACAGGAGAAGCATTCGTGAGAACCCGGCTATTCATTCGTGGTGAGAGAGTATAGCGCTTTTTTGTTAATTCGAGGAAGAAAACCACATTGGCGGCTTCAGGTTAGGGAGAATGAGAAACGCATGGATACCTTAACTCCGTGTGTGGAGGAGGTGCGGCTGTGTTATTCGCTATAATTACTGATGTCTTTTTCTTATTTGATTTCTCCGTCTTATTTTTCTATTTATTCGTGTGTAACTCAGTGGCATTCATATCGGTCTTATTGCTATGGGGAGTGCCGAAGTATAGACTTGGCGCCGTCAGACCGTTAGGGGACAGTGCCAAGGGCCGCATGTGGTGGTGTAGTCGGACGCCTGATGGTGGTGTGGTGGATGTGGGTGTGTGTGTGTGTGTGTGTGTGTGTGTGTGTGTGTGTGTGTGTGTGTGTGTGTGTGTGTGTGTGTGTGTGTGAAGGAAGAATAAATTTAAGTAGTAGTGGTGGTAATAATAGTAGTAGTAATTGTTGTTGTTGTAGCAGAAATACGTAGCATTTATTGTTGTTGTATTGTTTTTGTAGTTTTTATCGTTGCTATTATTATTATTATTATTATAGTAGTAGTAGTAGTAGTAGTAGTAGTAGTAGTAGTAGTAGTAGTAGTCGTAATATTAATAACAACAACAACAACAACAACAACAACAATAATAATAATAATAATAATAATAATAATAATAATAATAATAATGATTAATATTCTCTTCACTGACAAAACAACAAAATTAACTGAATTACTTATAAATAGCTCCTTTGACATTTCTCTCTCTCTCTCTCTCTCTCTCTCTCTCTCTCTCTCTCTCTCTCTCTCTCTCTCTCTCTCTCTCTCTCTCTCTCTCTCTCTCTCTCTCTCTCTCTCTCTCTCTCTCTCTCTCTCTCTCTCTCTCTCTCTCTCTCTCTCTCTCTCTCTCTCTCTCTCCTCCTTCAAGACACTGCCACCACCAATCACATGCAGTACAGCTGACACCTTCCCCTCGCAGCCTCCTCCCCGCCACTGTCTGCCCCACATTTTCCACGTGGCCAGAGACGTAATTTTTTTTCACTCACTTTTTTCTCTCATTTTTTTTGCCCAGTTAGGCTAGGTCAGGTTATATTGGGCTGAATGTAGGCCGGATGGGGACAATTTGGGCCCTGCTCCCTCTCACCCTGCAGGCACGGTTCATAGGGTAGATTTAGAGAATGGAGAGGATTTAAACTAAGGTGTTGTGGTTTTTCTACTAAGGACCGTACTCTGAAACTCTTCTGCGCCACACCGCTACTTTCGGAGGCTGTAGTTGAAGTGACACTGGTTTTGAAGGGTGTTTTTACGGTTCCAGTGACAGATGAACAAGATTTCTACGTTATCAACAAGAGAAACACTTTTGAGAATCCAGCTGATCATCTCTGTGAATTTTTTAAAATAGTCGTGGTGAGAAAGTGGTTCCAAATACAGGCATAGCTCGGGAGATTTGTTAATATGTACGAAGCCGGTGACACACACACACACACACACACACACACACACACACACACACACACACACACACACACACACACACACACACACACACACACACACACACACACACACACACACACACACACACACACACACTTCAGTTAAGTCATGTAGGCTGATGAAAATGTTAGATTGCATTGTGTAAGTTAAGTTAGGTCGAGTTAGGTCAGGTATACGCTAGGTAGGTTGGCGTAGGTCTGGTTGAGTTAGTTGAGGTGTAGGGCATGTTAGGGTAGGTTAGGTCAAGTAGGTTTACAGTATATAAGGTTTAGTTAGTTTGAGTGCAAGCCGGGTTAGGTTAGGTTTAGAGCATGTAAGATTTAGTTTATTTAGATGTAAGCCAAGTTAGGTTAGGTAAGGTTAGGTTAGTCTGGGTTTAGAACATGTTAGGTTTAGTTAGTTTAGATGTAAGGTAGGTTAGGTTAGTTTTGGTTTAGAACATGTTAAGTTAGTTCACGTGTAAGCTAGGTTAGGTTAGGTTAGGTTGAATTACTAGTATACTAGATGAAGTTAGGTAAAGTGTATGCTAGACTATAACAGGTAAGGTTAGGTAAGTGCGAAGGCAAACACAGGAAGAACAAGCAGTAATGGATCTGTTGACTCCACACTTAGAGGCTGCATGCAGGCTAGAGCAAGTGTCCTGTCTGGCATCTGTGGAGCCATTATGTGTGTGTGTGTGTGTGTGTGTGTGTGTGTGTGTGTGTGTGTGTGTGTGTGTGTGTGTGTGTGTGTGTGTGAAGAAAAGTCTACGGTTGATAACTCCGCGTCTTGCACATTAATTGATTGGTGTTTTGGTGTTATGGCGCTGCAGCATCAGGGTCATAAGGCGCTCTTCGCTTCTCGTATATATATATTTTGAAACGCTTTGCTCTCTCATAGCGAACATTTCTAAAGGGAGAGATAGCTACTCAAGTCCTCATGGCTGTTCTTCACATTGATGATGTAGAATATTTATTAAGCATTCACCAGAATCATGAAAATGCCCTTGATAATTCTGAGGATTTCCTATAGTGCTTGTAAAACTGTCGCTAGAATCAAGAAAACACCTTGAAAACTTCGAAAAAAAATTTCATAAGAACTTATTAATGAAACTCTCACCTCAATAAGGAACACATGAAAATTCCAGTACGTAACTTCCGTCAGCGTCTGTTAAATTATCGCCGTATAATCATGAAAACACCTTTGAAATCCTCAATAGCTTTTACTGACTCCTGTTAATTAAAGTTACAAGGGTTTATATCGTTTTTATGGTTCTAGAGACAGATTAACAAGATTTCTACATTATTAACACCAGAAACACTCTTGCTAACCTGGCTGGTCGTCAGTCAGCCTTTTTCTTGCCCTTTGCTGGAGCCTTTCTCATAAAGATATAATGAAATGGCCAACAGAATGCAAGTTTTCACGTACAGGTGATAAGAAAGACGAAAAGTAAATGTAGGATAAGATTAACAATACTATTTTCGGTAACACTGAGTATTATAACTGCCTGCGTTCATAAGCTTTTTGTCTTCAGTGTTACTTTAATGATAACCTCAGTGGACCACCTGTCGCTTCTCTTCTCTGGTACTTGATAAACACCACACCACCAACAGATGTTATAGTGGTACTAGTAGTAGTAGTAGTAGTAGTAGTAGTAGTAGTAGTAGTAGTAGTATAATTCATCAAAAAAACAACAACAATGACAAGGACAATAGTGAATGCAGTAATAACCCGGCTGATCCCCACTGACTGACAGCTCACCACCCTGTCCCTCCCTCACCCTTCACCTCGCATCGCACCACCTCCCCACAACGTGCGTCAAGCTTCTATAATTACACCCACCATTACCTTGCCCCTTCACGCACGCTCCCCATTGGCCCAGCGCTACACACCTCGCCATCCCGGCACTGTGATTGGCTCTCGTTGCTGGAGGGCGGCCAGGAGGGAGAACCTTATCGCGTCACAGGGAAGATGGACAGCTCCGGTGGCCTCGCCGGGAAATAGCACCTGTAGCGGCGTCCTCCTTCAGGGTCAGGCTCCTGCAGGTGGTAGTGGTGGTGGTGTTTTGGGGGTAGTTGTTGAGGGGAGTGCACATGCAGTGTGGGTGGTGGTGGTGATGAGTTACAGGGTGCGGATGTGGGTGCTGGTGTGAAGGTGGTGGTGGGGGTTGTGGTGTGTTATGCAGTGGGAGAGGTGGTGAGGTGTGTGACTGAAGGTGGTGAAAGTGGTAACGGTGGTGGTGATGAGACAAGCAATGTTATGCAGTAGTAGTTGCGGTGAGGTGTGTGGCTGGAGGTGATGGTGACTGTGATGAGGTGTGGTGAGGGTGGTAATGAGGGTGGTGGTGGTGATGGGAGTTAATGGGTGTTACGCAATGGCAGTGGCGGTGGTGGTGGTGGTTGGAGTGTCTAGCCTAAGTTTACACCAGGTCAGTCAACGGAATGGCAATAAAAACAAGCACGACTTTTTGCTCGTACTGACAATATTACATAACACCGCGAACACTGCCAAATATAACACAGGAATATAGTTGTCCTTTATACTACTCTGAGCATAGATGTACGTTTAGATGTCAGCATACCTAGGACCGAGAAGCTTCCTAACCAATGCCTGGCTCTGTAATTCCTCTTTCCTATGACTTGAACTCTTTGGGGAGGGAGGTTCCAAGTCCCTTATCCTTTAATTTTTGACGATCGTTTCTGACCTTTGGGGATTGTCGCCTTAGTGGGCCTTTTTTTTTTTTTTTTCTAAGTGTTTGTTACCCTAGACTGGTGCCCCTCTTGCATAAAAAAGAAGAGAAACTCAGCAGTCAAGTCTCACAGTCCAGGCATCAATCCAGCAAAAGTTCCATAACCTCAGCACGTGTTTGTCAAATTTTGCCTCGTGTCACGCCACCTGAACCATTTCGCTGCTCCCTGACACTTCTCAATTCTGGCCTCCTCATAGTTTTGGATATTCTTTTTGGACAGTGATTCTCTTTTGGGACTTATCTTCAGAGGGCCTCTCTTTCTTTCTCTCTCTCTCTCTCTCTCTCTCTCTCTCTCTCTCTCTCTCTCTCTCTCTCTCTCTCTCTCTCTCTCTCTCTCTCTCTCTCTCTCTCTCTCTCTCTCTCTCTCTCTCTCTCTCTCTCTCTCTCTCTCTCTCTCTCTCTCTCCTGTCATGTGTGTAGCTGCCATCCATAAATTTGTACTTTTTACCCTGTACTAATAGAATAATAACTAGTGATGTCAGAAAGTCCACTGAATTTCATGTTGATAAATTGAATATAAGAATGTGGACTAATGGGCTGCTTTCTATTGAGAGTTCCGCAGAGGCCAAGAATGAACTGTGGTGTGTCATGTGGAGATAATTTATGATATACTGTTATTTATTTGTTTTCAGATACATTTTTTTCTTTCCTTCTTTCTTTTTCTTTCTTTTTCTTTTTTAGTAGAATTTGACGTCATTACTTTGGGCAACCTGGCATCTGGAAACCATTAAATGTAACAGAACCCGCAGCGAAGTACCAGAGGGCGTCAGTCTAAATTTTCATGCTTCCTGTGCGTGAAAATTTTTATAAGGGGGAGATGAACAGTTAGGGATGTAGTGCCCTGTAGCAGTGCGTGGGCGGAGCGGCGGAAGTGTGAGGGGCATTTAGCTGCGGGGTCTGAGATTACCTTTATCTTTTCTTTTCCATTATTTTGTTTTATTTTGTTTTTCCTCCCAGTTTAGAATTGTATAAATCGATATGGACCTTATATGCTAATGCGCCTTATGCTCACGTGCCTTATATAACGGAAAAGACGGTACTTTTAATTTTTTCTTTAGTTTTTCCGCCCAGATTGGAACTGCCTAAATTCTCACACACCATATGCTCATACACCTTATGTTCACGCGCCTTACATGACGGAAAACACTGTACTTTAAATATGAAAACAACACAGCCCTTGCTACGGAATATTAAACTGCCCTGCTCCTTCCAAACGCGTCACTCTACTCTTGCTCAAGCGGCAGTAATGAAGGCCGTGGAAGAATTTGGCCTTGGAAAAATTTACTAGAAACAAGTACGAGTTGACAAAGCCGTCCCTGTTCTTGAGGCGCCTTTGAATATCAGTCACGCGCAACACACCGGAGTTTCGCTGTCTGCGGCATTACAATACGCGACCTTGGGTACACACATACTGTAGTCTTCAGTGTTGTGGCGGTGATGATTTGCCTGTGAGAGAAATAATTGGCTTTGGTGGGACGTGTGTAGCAGGGAGCCGACCCACACTGATTTTTTTTTTTTTTAGTTTCATTATTTTTTAGGTTTCAATTATTTTCATTTGTTACCTTATTTAGTTTGGTTACTTATTTCTATATTTATCATCTATATTGTTTTACTACCGCAATAGATACGGTACTCTAGAATGCACGAGACACAAACAGTACGTGCGATGTTCACTACATTAGGTACTTACAGGGATGTAGCCTATGCGTGTGATCAGTTCCCTTTGGCAATGCAGCGCACAGAATCTAAATTTCCTTCAACATAAATAAATAGATAATCATGTAAATTTCTTCTAACAAATATGAAAAATGGAATGTTTATGTCCTCGTATTGGAAGACCACACCTGACCACAACCTTTTTCTCTCTCTCTCCCTGCAGGCAGCTCCCATCTCACGCCACGGGAAATTACACGCCTGAGATCTGAAAAGTAAGTACAGTTTTTAACCTTACACTTGTTCACACTGTATTCCCAACTGTATCATAACACCACTATTATATTTAAGTCCTGGTTTGAATTTTTGCTATAGTTTTTTTTTTTTTTTTTTTTTTTTGGGGGGGGTCTTCTGTCACGGGACGCAGCCATAACACAAATATCAGTATTCGCAAACGTTTTATCGTCATAACTTCGATTACGTTCCAAGTCTCTTGTGGAAGTTCTCCAGTTTTAAAGTGTTTTTATTATTCTAGGTATAGTTTAACCCTTTCACTGCTACCTGACACGTCTTTCTTTAATCACAAAGCACTCAGAGATACCTTTTCTTGTTGTACCACCACCTGCAAACATTTTACTGAGTAGAAATTGCAAAATCTATTCTTTTTGTGCCTTTTCTTTCTTGTCTACAGTTATAAGGAGTCTATATATTGCTGTTAGTACTGTATGTGCCGTGTATCGCAGTGAATGGGTTAACATCATCAGTAGGAGAAAACATCATGAGAACCCGTTTAATTACTTCTGTAGCCTTTGAAAATAATCCTTATGAGAGTCCAGCAGTGTTAGTGATACAGGCCTTCACGAGACACTGGTATACCGGAACTCTGCGTCACAAGGAATAAGAAGAGAAACGTGCATTAAAGATTTATCGTAGTTATTACCATTATTCTCTCTCTCTCTCTCTCTCTCTCTCTCTCTCTCTCTCTCTCTCTCTCTCTCTCTCTCTCTCTCTCTCTCTCTCTCTCTCTCTCTCTCTCTCTCTCTCTCTCTCACATTGTATTTTCTTTACTTTTCTTTTCTCTTCTTCTGCTGCTTCACCTCCTCCTCCTCCTCCTCCTCCTCCTCCTCCTCCTATACACGCCATGGTTCAGACATATTTTTGTACATGTGTTTATATTATTTTATTTTACTTTATTTTTTTGTTTAATTTCTACCCAGACTCGTGTACTCGATGCCTCAGCTCACGAGGTTCACATTCACTGCGCACGAGGCGGAGTGAGATAGAGGTTCATGAAGCTTCGAGTCATTTTGTACTGGAATGCGCCGTTAGTTTCAGTTATGAGTCATTATTGCAGTAATATTGCACGTGGCTTCCTTCATTTGAATATATGCACAGTTTCTTCTCATTCCTGTGGTGTTTTCAGAATTGTTATATTCATTCTTTCTTTCATTAATTCTTTCATTCATTTGTTTTTTTATATATTTTTTTTCATTATTCTGTACGTTCATATATTATTTCATTCTTTCTTTTGCTCGTTCGTTCGTTCATTCAATCTTTCTTCCTTCCTTTCTTTCATTTATTCTTTCATTTACTCGTTTCTTTGACGTAGTTTATGTCAGCATTATAATGATGCAGTAAAGAAAGACAGGTAAAAAAAAATAGATTCTCGTAATAAAAGAATTTTCTCAATTTATGTGTTGATGCGCCGCTACATTAGAAAAATAAAACAATTAAAAAAAAGGAAAACAAAAGCTGGAGTGAAAGGAAATTAGATATACTAATTACGAAATAAAAAGTATGAAGCGAAAATAGAAAAAGAGAGAGAGAGAGAGAGAGAGAGAGAGAGAGAGAGAGAGAGAGAGAGAGAGAGAGTGTGTGTGTGTGTGTGTGTGTTCATTATATTCTTGAATACCTGAGTGTTCCGCATGTGGTTCCTGCATCTTTCGTCACCGCCTGGCTGAGAACACCTGCACAGAGCATTACCTGGGACAGCTGCGTCAAAGATAGTGGAATAGAGAGAGAGAGAGAGAGAGAGAGAGAGAGAGAGAGAGAGAGAGAGAGAGAGAGAGAGAGAGAGAGAGAATACTGCATATCGTTTCAGTGCAAACAACACACTCTGTATAACATTACCAAGTGACTTAAAGAATAACAAGACAAACCTGTATTGCGAGAGGGAAAAAAAAAATAATACGTAGTGAAAATACACGGGAAGAGATTTCTACATTGTTAAAAGGAGAAAAACTTGAGAGCCCGGCTGATCATCTCTGTGGCTGTTGAAAATACTTGTGGTGAGAGAGTGGAGTTTGCTGTCGTTTCAGTATGCGAGCCATGATCATTATCCAAAAGACTTAACGTAATATGACAAAAAATATATTTCTCGCACGAACCAAGCCTAACAATACGCTAACCAATCAAACCTGTATACTTCGCATAAGTCGGCAGTGTACAGGTATCGTATAAACAATTACTCGTATATGTAGGTACTCATTGTATATAATTGCTCATATATCAATAATTCATCACTAGTGTATTGTATTTATGAGGGTCTGTCTTCTTTTATGCATTGTAGCTATAACGTGTCATTAGCATTGTTGTTGTTGTTGTTGTTAGTACTAGTAGTAGTAGTACCACCACCACCACCACCACCACCACCACCACCACCACCACCAGTAGTAATTCAAGATCTGCATGCAAGGATAATCTTACACATACAAAACTCAAGCAGACAGCGGGAATTTTTAGGACTTAAAAGTTCATGTATATTTCCCCTTAATTCGATATATGTAAGCAAAAAAAAAAAAAATAAAATAAAAGAATAAATAAATAAATAAATAAAAATAATAATAATAATGATAATAATAATAATAATAATAATAATAATAATATATATGTATAGGGAAAACAAAAAACTATGGATACAAATACACTAGAATGATAAAACGATAGGACTAAATAATGGAAACTTGCGTCGCATCTCCACTACATTCCAAAGGCTTTTCAACAGTTGAAGGCTGACGATTTTTTCTTTGGTTCTAGTTTTCTTGGTTCTAGTGACAGATTAACAGGATTCATACATTGTAATTAACAGAAGAAACAGTATTGAGGAACCCGACTAATCATCTGTGTGACCTTTGAAAATAGTCGTAGTGAGAGAGCAAAGTGTTTCGGATTAAGGGCCATAGCCTACCCAAACCCAGCACCATGATACTCGTACGTGGCTTCCTTACCACCACCACCACCACCTTCCCGCTCCCTCAGCACGCGGCAGGAATCAGCTGGTGGAAGGCAAAGAGAAGTGTGGGCTGGCTCTTCTTAGCAGCTGATAAACACAGACTTTTTATCGGGGTACATCCTCTGTGTGCGTGTGTGTGTGTTGCGTGATGTTCTGCGGTGGTGGTAGTGGTGGTGGTGGTGGCGGTGATAACAGTGGTAGTTGTTGTTGTTGCAGAAGTAGTAGTAGTTGGAGTGTAAGTTGTTCTAGTTTTTGTTCTTGTCGTCGTCAGATCAGCAGTGGTAGTTATACTTGTCGTTTTCAGTCGTAATGGTTCAGGTATTAATATAAGTGGGAGTAATAGTACTAGTAGTAGTAATTGTTGCAGCAGTAGTGTTTTGTTGTTATAGTAGTGTCAAGAATGGACAATATATTTATTTTTTCTATTTTTCCTCATCCATACCTTCATAAAGACAACAACAACATCAAAAAGACTACCACCACCACCACCACACATCCCCTCCCCAAAAAAATGAAATAAACAAATAAATAAGTAAATGAAAATTAAGCAAAAAAAATAAATAAATAAATAAATGAAAATAGAAAAAATAAAAAAACATAGATACCAAGACAGCACCAACTTAAAAAAACAAAACCAACTCACTGTGGTCGAGATTCTGACATCCTTCTAGCATGCATCTCCACTACATTCAACAGGCTCTAGTATATGTTAATTAAGTATATGTAGTAGTAGTATATGTCATTAAGTTTAAGTTTCTGTGATTCTGGTGACATTTTAACAAGATTACATTATAAACCGGAGAAACACTCGTGAGAACCCGTTTAATCATTTATGTGGCCTTGGAAAAATAATGGCGATGTGAGAGCAGTGTTTCTGAATACACGCCTTTCTTTAGTGCATTGTTTTCGAGAGGCGGAGAGTGGTAGCAAGAGTGAAGTGGTTATTGGGATTCACTGTTATCATCAGCACAGGTGTTAAAAATTGGTACGTGTGTGTGTGTGTGTGTGAGTGTACTGCCACGCCACAAGAGGAACCACCAGCGTGTGTGTTGAATCACCTTTGCACGCTAAGAAAAGACTGTTGCGTAGGGGATGTGATGAGATGCCAAGTTAGAAGTATTACTACCACGCTGTTGCTCCTAACGACACCTCTCTCTCTCTCTCTCTCTCTCTCTCTCTCTCTCTCTCTCTCTCTCTCTCTCTCTCTCTCTCTCTCTCTCTCTCTCTCTCTCTAGTTGTTGTGGTGGGTGTAGTAGGGAAGGGGTCTTATGGTGGAGGGAGGGAGTGGTGGGGGGCGTGCTATATATATGCAAACTGTCTACCCACCTACTTTCTGTGATATTTTATTCTCCTCCTCCTCCTCCTCCTCCTCCTCCTCCTCCTCCTCCTCCTCCTCCTCCTCCTCCTCCTCTTCAGTGACAACCGGTTATATCCAACATATGTCCAGTTTCTTACGCACAATGTCACCACCACCACCACCACCACTACCATTACTGCCTCTGTCACTGTCGCCACCACCTCCCCACCCACTGCCTTCCCTCGCCCACCCTTGCCCACCGCCACCATCACCATCACCGCTAACCTTCCTTTTGAGAGTAACCAGACAGTCTCAAAACCTAACACACACACACACACACACACACACACACACACACACACACACACACACACACACACACACACACACACACACACACACACACACACACACACACCCCGGCACCTCCACAGTAAGACACACACGACTACACGTCTACATCCAAACAAGTGCGTTGCGTAACTCTCTCTCTCTCTCTCTCTCTCTCTCTCTCTCTCTCTCTCTCTCTCTCTCTCTCTCTCTCTCTCTCTCTCTCTCTCTCTCTCTCTCTCTCTCTCCCATCACCCTTTAAATTAACCTTTTCACAGTTCATGTGCTCGTATGTGTCAAGAAAAATTGTAAATCAGAACATATTCATGAGCTAATAAATAATAGTAATGATAATAGTAATAATAATAATAATAATAATAATAGTAATAATAATAATACAGGTTATATATGTTGTAGAAGGTTATTAACACGCTTTACTTAGCCATGAATACCTGAATAAATCAGGTTTAATGATAAAGAAGCAGTTGAGTAGCGAAGAACGCAACACTTGTGGATGAAGGAAGTGAACCAGACCACAGGTGGAGTGAAAAAATGGACGTAACGAACAGAATGAGATGCAGGTGATTTAAAGGCAGGACACTCACGGCTGACTCAGGCCCTTTTTTATATGTAAGATAGAGTTTGGGTTGAGGCAACGCAAGTTATATATATATATATATATATATATATATATATATATATATATATATATATATATATATATATATATATATATATATATATATATATATATATATATATATATATAAACTGACAATCTAATGCTGATAAACTGACAATCTGATGCTGATAAACTGACAATCTGATGCTGATAAACTGACAATCTGATGCTGATAAAGTGATAAACTGATCCTGATAAACTGACAATCTGATGCTGATAAACTGACAATCTGATGCTGATAAACTGACAATCTGATGCTGATGAATTGATAAACTGATCTTGTTAAACTGACAGACTGATACTGACACTCAATCACTGACATGCATACAGTGGGACAAAGTGATACTGAATCTAGACTACTGCCATTCGACTCGGAAAGGTGCCACTTGATTTAGTGAAGGATAATTTTAATACAAGTGAATATATTTGAACATAAGGAAGTGTTATGCAACGTAAAATAATAATAATAATAATAATAATAAGGGAAAAATGCTACTGAAGGAAAAGAAGTGCTTTCAAACATACAAAAATGTGATCTAATCTGAAGGTAATACGAGTACATACTATTCACCGCATAAAAGTTATATTTATCGTGGAAAATGATGAATTAAACATTGGTATATTAACGAGTGAAAGCAATAAACTTAAGACATATTTTGAGTTCATTCTGATGTAAAAGATTTAATGAACCTATACAGAAGTACTACCTGTATGTATTTCCCAAATCGTACACACCTAGTAATGATACTTAAGACCAGAGAGAGAGAGAGAGAGACGCGGGATAAAGCAGTATTTGATCTTCCTAAACACCTCCGCTGCTACCTTCTTGAGAGGGTGTGAAGAGGAGAACCGATACAGTAATGCTTGTGCAGGACGTAGTTTTCCCTCTCACCACCACGTGCCATGCCAAGTAATACACGTACATGGAGTGGCCGCCGTCCAGCCACGCACAAACCACTGCCGGGTCAGGCCAACCATCAGCGTGCTGCCACGGTGCCGCCACTTTCTTCCATGAGTAACGAAGGGGCGTAGCAAGACAGGACTTTTTTTTTCTAGTTTGTTTATAGGGCATAGGGAGGCGTAGTGCAATTTCTATTATAGTTGTTGTTGATGTTGTTGTTGTTGTTGTTGTTGTTGTTGTTGTTGTTATCGTCGTCACGTACCACTTGGTTTGGAAAAAAAATGCTTAAAGAAAATTATTATTCTCATACGCATTGTCAGTGTTGTTGTTGGTATTACTATTGTTTTTAATGATGATGATAATAATGTAATTGCTTCAGTCCAATTGCAGAGCACGCACAAGTTGGTCTCCACTCACCACTCGCCCACCAGTTTTTTCCGGACCGACAGTTTGCACTCATAAGCGTTTCAGAGTTAAAGAAGACCCACATCTACTCACAACAACGGGCGCCTCTGCTGCCTAATCCGAGAAAAGCTAGAGCACAGGAAAAAATTGCATGAGTGTACTTGAATCATGCAACGTTGATAATACGCCAAAAGAAAGAGTGTTAGTGGGCTCTGCATCTCTCTCTCTCTCTCTCTCTCTCTCTCTCTCTCTCTCTCTCTCTCTCTCTCTCTCTCTCTCTCTCTCTCTCTCTCTCAATGCATAGTACATGAAGCCATGACGGTGCTGAGATTAATCTGTCGAGACGTATGTAATGTTTGTGTATGTTCAGGAATACACACAGACCTTAACAGTGTATCGTCGTATGTTTGGTGGTGAAAGTGTTTGCTCTCACTCTCTGCTCTCTGGTGACACACACGAGCAGGGAAGGAGCGAGGGAGAGGGTGACAGAAAGAGGGCAAGGTCGTAAGAGGAAGGGGAGGAGAAGGAGGAGGAAGAGGCGAAGGGGGAGGAGGAGAAGTGGAGGGACTCGAAGGGACTCTGAAGAGATAAGAAGCAAGGTTGGTGAGAGAGAGAGAGAGAGAGAGAGAGAGAGAGAGAGAGAGAGAGAGAGAGAGAGAGAGAGAGAGAGAGAGAGAGGGGAGGGGGGAACTAAGCTAATGAGATAAAAAAACAAGAGATGATAACTGGCAGAGATAATGTAGCAGGAAATAAAAGATAAATTAGGAGGCAAGAGAGCGGCGAGAGAGTTAATGACAGAATAAAAGACGTTGAAGAGAAAGAAGAGAGAAGAAGAAACGAAGATAACAAGAATAATGGAAAACAACACGAGGAAGAGAACAAGTAAGGAAGAACAAACACGATAATAACACCATTTTTTTCTTTACGAACGAAGAAAAAAAAGAAAAAAATGAAGTTAATGGAAGAGAGAGAGAGAGAGAGAGAGAGAGAGAGAGAGAGAGAGAGAGAGAGAGAGAGAACACTTGCAGCCTTGGCCCTGTACCACTATTCCTTGGCACTTATTTAGACATTTACATAATCCACTTACCCCTCCCCCTTCCCTTCCCACCGTCCCATCAACAACTGCATACTGTCCTTCCTTCTCCCCTTCCTCCCCTTCCCTCCCCTTCCCTCCCCTCTCCCCCCACCGTGACGTGACGCGACGTAACTACAACCTCTCTCTCTCTCTCTCTCTCTCTCTCTCTCTCTCTCTCTCTCTCTCTCTCTCTCTCTCTCTCTCTCTGCGAAAGGAAGATAAAATTTTCTTTCAATAGAGGAAAATTTCTGTGCATTTTAACATTGTAATATACATATTTTTCTGTCTATTTATTTGTATATTTATTTATTTTCACATCCTTATTCACTGTTTCATTTTACTTTTAATCATTCATTCGTACATTCATCTCCCTTTTCGTGTGCTCTTAATTTGTTCTTGAGCACACACAGTGTTGGTCAGAAATGGAGTAAACTTCTGTACGTAAATTTTGCTTCCACTAGGTACTCCTATATTGCATGTTTCCCTCAGTGTGACGTTCTCCCATCAGATGCTGACAGTCTTTCTCCCTACAACACCTGACAAGTGATTGTTTCTTAGCACACCTGAGTTGAGGGACAGACATGAACGCTGAACACGGTGGAAGGGAATGTGGTGTGGCAGAGGAGATGAGATTGAGGTGGACGGGAGTGTGGTGGAGCAGAGGCGATGAGGTGAAGGTTAAGGCAGGAACGCTAGGCACGGTGGAAGGAAGTGTGGTGTATTTGGTGACTAGCAGTGACTGTATACTTCCACTTCTGTATTACATAACTGACCACCACTGTATTTCCACTTCTGTATTACTTGACGAGGCGTGACTGTACCTCCACTCTAGTTTCGTCCATCCACGCGTGTAGTTTCTGACGTCCTTTCCTCCCGCGCACTTATCGCCGCCTCGCAGCTGTCGGTTACTCCTCCGTAATTGCGACTCTTGTTTGTGTGTTGCATGCTCTAGAATTCAAGCGGCCTCTTGGAACCTGTTTAACCCTTTCACTGCTACACGGAACAATTAGCAGCACCAGAAGCAATGCGTGAAGTCTTTATAACCATCTACAAGAAAATTAACGATGAAAAAGAATATATTTTGCATTTTCTTCCCAGTTCAGAGAACAACTAAAGGTATTTCAGAGTGACTGGTAATTAGGGAGAGGGCTAAATATTCCACTGTAGCGCAGAGTTGCATAAAAGTAGAGAATTTTAAGCGAAGGATTTTACTACACACAATACGTAACATAATTGTAAAAGAACAGCTATTTAACTTAATAAAAATAACCTAATGTTAATCACAGAAATACTCCATTGTAGCTCAGCATTATATAAAATTAAAGACTTTTCAAGCGAGGATTTTATTTGGCACTACGTAATTCACCAATTGTTAGAGAGCAGCCTTGGAACTTAATAAATATCATCCAATATGATCCCAACTGAAGAAGTACAGACTATTGGATTCGTGGGGCTGTGACCCTTTCTTCCTTGCTTCTGTGCACGTCTTTGGGGCACATGACGTGTGTGTGCGTGCGTGTGTGTGTGCGTGTGTGTGCGTGGGTTGTGTAGTCACCTCTCGCTTGGCACTCATGTATATGCGACATACATATTTGATTTTTTTCTTTTTTTTTTTCTTTTTTTCTTACTATCCGTCCTGGGTGGAGGGAGCAGTCGGTGGGAAGGAGCCTTCGTCTGTGTTATCCTATTTTACTGCATGTTAGATAGTCAGATAGTCAAACAGGTCTGCTTCCGTTTGTCCTCGTGTGTTTCTCCTCTTCCTCCTCCTCCACACTCCCATCATCTATATTAAGACGTAATATATAGTAACAGAAATAATAATGCGTAGGTACTCGTGCCAACATACTGTCACGAATTCTACGCAGTGGTGTCTGTTATTAATGTGTAACGTCCCTGATGATGCGGCGATACCCGAGATACCGGTGCCTTTGATAACGTGAGGCGTTTGTGTGTTTACAGACTAGGGTGTGTGCGCGCGTTAGTGAATGGGCTCATAGGTCTGTAATTCTGAAACGCTCTGCTCTCACTTCGACTATTTTCAAAGGTGTTTATCCAGATGCTTCTGTAGAAATCTTGTTAATCTGTCACTAGAGCCGCAATAACACCGTCACTGAATGCACGTCTTTTCAACTCAAGCCTTCTGAAAGCAGTGGAGGTGCGACGCAGATGTGTTTCACAATACGGTCTTAGCCTCAAAACGCCTCGATCAGCATATCTCGACTCGTCATGATAGGCTGCAGTGGAAGTTACCAGGCTTGTACGTCAGTGTTTTCATGGTTCTAGGGAAAGTTCAACAAGGGCTTTGCATCATCGGTGAGAAAAAGTGCCCGGAAAATCATCTTGGTGGCCTTTGCAATTTGTCGTGATGGGAACACAAAGCGTGGCAGAACACGGCCAGTGTGACGCACGGCGGGGGTGGCTGACACGAGGAGGACCGACTTGCATGGACTGAATGTGTCTGAGAAGGATGTTATGAGGTCAGATTGAGTAGTATGTTTAGTCACGGTTAGGGGTCCTTATACCGCACTCTCTTCCACGGTGTCAAGAGGTCTCCATCAGCCCCCACCCAGCCCGTGACCTGCTAAGAGCCTATCTGAGCAGAAAATTTAGGACTGTATTCTGAAACACTTCTGCGCCGCACCTCCACTACTTTCAAAAGGCTTTATTTGAAGTTACACTATTTTTTTTAAGGGTGTCTTTATGGTTCTAGTGATAAATAAACAAGATTTCTACATTACTGACGGGAGAAACACTCTTGAGAACCTGGCTAGTCATTGCTGCGGCCTTTGAAAATAGTCGTGATGAGAGAGCAGTGTTTCTGAAGACGGGCCTTAAAGGATTAAAGGAAAACGCAGAGCACATTAGGAGTTACTCGACTTTAAGCTATTGTGTATACTTGTACGTAGTGAGTGAAGGTGTGTCAGACTATGCATTTTTCTTCTTTATTATCATGACACCCTACGTCGCACATCTATTATGGTCTCTCTCTCTCTCTCTCTCTCTCTCTCTCTCTCTCTCTCTCTCTCTCTCTCTCTCTCTCTCTCTCTCTCTCTCTCTCTCTCTCTCTCTCTCTCTCTCTCTCTCTCTCTCCACGTGTGTGCTGCTTGGCATCGTCGCCTTTGTTGCCTCATTGAAATAAACATCCCATCCACTCTCCACCCTCCAGTCGCTCACAGGACATACTGAGGTGCGCACGACTACTCCTCTGCCTTGCCGTGTGAGGGAAGGTGAGGTGGCGAGTGATGCAACTGAGAAAGGAGATATGTAGGAAAGAGTGGAAAATTAATTTGATACGAAGGAAGAAAACTTGAAGAAATAAGAGATCTGCAAAGAGAGGAAATAATAACTGACACGAATACTGGTGCGAAGAAAAATAAAGAGAACTGAATTGAAGGGAAAATGGGTAAGAAAAGAAGGAAACTTTGAGTCAAGACGAAAGAAGGGAAGAGAAAGAGGAAACACAGGAAAACGAAGTCGAGACTGAGGAAGAAAGTATAGTAAAAAGTGGAAAAGGAGGGAGGAAAGAGGAAAGAGAGTAGGAAAATAAGGATAAAAGATGTGAAAAACGGAATAACGAAACGCAAGGAAGGGAGAACAAGGAACAGGGAAAACCGACACTGATGAAGAGAAATTATGAATGGGCGATATGAAGGAATGCTTTTTTTTTAATTGTTTTTAGCTGCTTGGAGTATATGTAATGTTGAAATGGTTACCTGAAATCTCTCTCTCTCTCTCTCTCTCTCTCTCTCTCTCTCTCTCTCTCTCTCTCTCTCTCTCTCTCTCTCTCTCTCTCTCTCTCTCTCTCTCTCTCTCTTCAGTCAGGAGTGCGTATTAACATTTAACGTGTGTATGTGTGTATCTTGATAAGAACAGATGAAGACGAGGATTACATGTACATGACAATAATTCTTAGCTATGGGAAAACGGCGTGGGAAGAAAAGAAAAAAATATCCTTCTTTGTTGTTGGCGTTCTGTGGCAACCAACCAAGACTCCACCGCCATGTCGTGCTGCTGCTTAAAAGTTCACCAGATTACTTCCTTCCTCCCTGTCACTCTTACTTTCCTTATATTTTGCTTCTTCCCTGCCACTTACTTCCACCAGCTGGCTACCATCACCGCCATCCTGCCTCCCGCCTTCTGTCGCGCCTCAGCTTCACCACGCCTCCCGCGCCAGTTGACCTCATTTGTCTGCATGAACCAAGTGGTGCCTGCAGGTGGGCGAGGGTTGGGTGGGGGACTAGGGACGTCTTACTCTCCCCTCCCCCTCCGCCCTCATAGATTATGGAAGGCGTTTTTTTTTAAAGAGTTTCGTTGCGGTTGTTATGTGAGGCCTGGAACACGACGCGACGTGCTGATTGGCTGATTGCCCTCGTTTTTGCCGGGAAATCTGACGCAGCTGGGGTGCTGAGCGGATGTCACACAGCTGAGTTTAGTCCACACTTGCTCGCCTTGTTCCGGTGGCTCGGCCTTGAGCACGGACTCTAAACCATGGTACAATTTGGCTGGTATTCTAAAACGCTTTGCTTTCTCACCACGACTATTTTTAAAGGCCACAGATGATTAGCTGGCTCCTCAAGAGTGTTTTTTTTCCTGTTTATAGCGTAAAAATCCCGTTGGTATCTCACTAGAACTATAAAAACACTCTTAAAAATCCGTGTCACTTCAACTAGAGCCTTTTGAATGTCGTTGAGGTGCGGCACAAAAGGGTTTCTGAATAGGGTCTATTCGCGTGGTGGTACTGGTGTCACGTGACAGACAGGACAGCGGGGCTTTCTTCCGCACTGAACAATGGAACAACAGCCAGCAGAATTATACCAAATTTTATTGTAACATGCTCTCATTCATCGTAATTTTACATACAATTGCGTTTCGCCTGGCGTAACAGTGGCGTGGGGACTGCAGCACAGGACACAGGAATGGCTCTGTGTGGTCCTCAAAGTGACCACAAGTCAACACCTCACTCACGGCGGCGATGTCATGTCAATAATTGTGATTTTAGTGCATAAGACCACATACTGAAACAGTTCTGCGCTGCGCCTCCACTACTTTCAAAAGACTCTAGTTGAAGTTACACGGGTTTTTAAGGATATTGGCTATGGTTTTAGTGACAGATTAACAAGATTTCCACATTATTAACAGGAGAAAGAATTTTTTGTAACCTTTGAAAATAGCCGTGGTGAAAGAGCAGAGCGTTTTTGAACACGGGCCACAGATCTCCCCAGCACGTAATTATTGCCCTAGAGATAAATGTAGCCTTCAGTAAGTAGCTGTCACTGAATCTGGAAGCGTCATGTGGTTAGTAAGACCATCATCATCATCCAAATAACACATAATTATAGCAGGATCTAATCTATCACCCGTAATTTCGTTTCTGCTGAGAAGCGTACAGTGTGCCTGGATGAGTGTGCCGCCCCTGCCACCGTCGCCACCGCTCGCCACACAAGTCTGCGGGAGTGAGTGGACGCGATTCGATCTGTCTGGGCAGCGAGCGCAGATCAGTCTATACATACAAACGAGAGACGTAAACCTTTCCCGCTAACATTCTTCCCTCATTCTTTTCTTATCGTTTAGTGTTCATTATTTACTTATTTATTCATCCACTCATTCATTCATTCATTCAATCATGCATTCATTTATTATCTTTACATTTTACGTCTTGTCATGATTCAGTCTGTTATTATAGTTCTTCGTGACGCTAACTTTGTTATTGATGGTGTTGCCTTTCCCCTGACGCATTCTTATATCAAACACGCACGGCAATAAGCAAAACATACAATGCTGCCTAGTACATATCCTTATAATGGTCCGTATTCTGAAACGCTTTGCTTTCTCACCACGACTATTTTTCAAAGGCCGCAGAGATGATTAACCGGATTCTCAAGACTCCTGTCAGTAATGTAGAAATCTTATTAATCTGTCAATAGAACCGTAAAAACACCATTAAAAAATCGTGGATCTTCAGCAACCAGAGTCTTTTTAAAATAGTGGAGGTGCGGCGCAGAAGTGTTTCAGAATATAGTCCTGTCATGAAATAGATTTAGAAAAGAGATAAGAAAAAATGGTTCTCAAATAGAGTGGTAGATGAACTGAATGGACCCAATTGAGTCATTAGGGAGCTTTAAATGATTAGATGAATTTATGGAGAGGTGGAAATAAGTAGGTTTTTTTTTTCTTCTTACACGTGTATAGGCCTGATGGCATCTTGCAACTTCCTTTGTTTTCTTTTGTTCTCAATATGCCGTCATCTCTCTAGGTCCAATCTCACCAACTCCTAACTCTGCGACGCTGCCTCGTATTCAGAAACGCTTTGCTTTCTCACCACGACTGTTTTCAAAGGCCACAAAGATGTTTAGCCGGATTCTCAAGGCTGTTTTTCCTGTTGATACTGTTGATAGTGTAGAAATATTGTTAATCTAGAGCCCTAGAAACACCCTTGGAAACCCGTATAGCTTCAACTAGAGACCTTTAAAACTAGTCAGGATGCGGACTGAAATGTTTCAAAATATGGACCATAACTTATTCTGCGTCTTTTCCCCAGGTCCATTCTCACCACCACCACCATCTCCACCGACACCACCGACACCACCAGCATGCCGGCCAAGCGCGTGCCCACCAGCGACACCACGGAGGCCCTCACGGCGGAGCTGGAGCCCATGACTCCCAAGGAGGAGAGGCCTCCTGGGGAGGTGGGCGAGGATGAAACGCAAAAGACACAGCTCAAGAAGGAACTCGGCTTGCTGGAGGGCGTGGCCATCATCCTTGGCATCATTGTGGGCTCAGGTGTGTGTGTGTGTGTGTGTGTGTGTGTGTGTGTGTCTACCAAATTGTTTTTGCATTTTCTCATTTTTGCAATCCTTTATATTAATATTGTTTTATTTTTATTCTTGTGTATATTTTTGTTTTGCCTTATTATTATTATTATTATTATTATTGTTATTATTGTTGTTGTTGTTGTTGTTGTTGTTGTTGTTGTTGTTGTTGTTGTTGTTGTTTTCACACGAATCTGTATGGTACAGTAGTCTATTCCAGTGATGTGTATATTCTGGAAAGCTATATATATTATCAGATTTTCTTTTTTTTTTTTAGTTCTCTTGATGATGTAACAAATAATAATGATCATAACACCAGTACCAATACTAATTATCAGAAAATAGCAAAAGTAATACTAACTGTAGCAATGTGTATGTGTGTGTGTGTGTGTGTGTGTGTATGTGTGTGCATAGCAGATGTGAAAATAATGTTAACACAGTAATTATACAATTATCAAAGTCTCTCTCTCTCTCTCTCTCTCTCTCTCTCTCTCTCTCTCTCTCTCTCTCTCTCTCTCTCTCTCTCTCTCTCTCTCTCTCTCTCTCTCTCTCTCTCTCTCTCTCTCTCTCTCTCTCTCTCTCTCTCTCTCTCTCTCTCTCTCTCTCTCTCTCTCTCTCTCTTTCTGCAGGCATCTTCATCTCGCCCAAGGGAGTGCTGAGGGAGACAGGCAGCGTGGGCATGTCGCTGGTGGTGTGGGTGATGTGTGGCCTCATGTCGATGGTGGGTGCGCTATGCTATGCAGAGCTGGGCACATCCATACCAAAATCAGGCGGCGACTATGCGTACATTAATGCTGGCTTTGGCTCCCTCCCTGCCTTCCTTTTCCTCTGGGCTGCCAACCTCATCTTTGTGTAAGTTAAGTTTGTTGTGCAAGTGTGCAAGTGGTGGCCATCATGTCTTTATAAGTGCATAAGGGTTTTGCCATCTTTCTAATATCTTACTTGATCTTAATACTTAGCGCTGTGATAACTTTACGATGAAAACTATAACTTAATGGTCATCTAGAACATTTCACATTCTTTAGTTCACTGTTATATTGTTAAAGCTTTGGCCTTCTCTCTGTAATGTGTTGTTATACTGGTACAGTGCCTGTGTCCCTCTTACTTGATCTTAGTACTTATTAATGCCATGATAACTATGCACACTGTATAACCTTAATGTTCACCTCCCATTCAAGCATCCAAAACTGTACATATTCCTTAGTTCACTGGCATATTGCTAATGCTTTGGTCTTCCTCAGTAGTGTGTGCTGTACTGATGCCTCTGTCCCTCTCCAGGCCCACCACCAATGCCATCATGGCGCTGGCCTTTGCCAAGTATGTGATTCAGCCGTTCTTCCCCAACTGTGACCTGCCAGACGATGCTGTGCGGCTCATTGCAGCACTGTCCATATGTGAGTGATGCTTTGGTCCTGGAGCACACACTCACACACACACACACACACACACACACACACACACACACACACACACACACACACACACACACACACACACACACACACACACACAAAGAGTACAAAGAGTAGTCACTATGATGGTTACAGAGTTGAGTAAGTTGACCTATTAAGAGAGATTAAGAATGCTGGAAATTCCTTGAAAATAGGAGACAGAGAGGGGATTTAATAAACATCTATAGAATGATAAATGGTATGAAAAATATGAACAAAGAATGTTTTATAACTTTAGACACACAGAGTACAAGGGGACACAGCAGGAAATTGAAGAAGTAAGAAGTTGAAGAACTGTTGAAGAGACATCAAGAAGTTTAGTTTTCCTCACAGAAGTGTGAACAAATGGAATGAACTCAGTGAAGATGTTGTCAATGCCATAACTGTCCATGCTTTTAAGACCAAACTGGATAGATGGGATACTATGAGATTACACCCTTCCCATAAACCATAACTGGGTAAACTAGGTAAACACACACACACACACACACACACACACACACACACACACACACACACACACACACACACACACACACACACACACACACACACACACACATTCTTTTATTTATTTACTTATTTTTATTCATTTATTTATTTATTTTTTCATTCATATAATTCCACCATCTTTTCATCTCTAGATATACAGATATTTTTTTACTACACCAAGAAAAATATATACAGTATATACACATTATAGGTTATGGTCCATCAAAAAACACATTAAAAAGGTTTTGACCAGTTCTTATGCTTGTACAAATATTACATCATACAGAGTTTCTTTTGACAGATTTACTATATTATGTATATTATGGTTCTCTATTATAATGAAAGGCATTGTTTATTATTTCTTATTCTGTTTTGAGTTGTGTAGTTTTTTAATATTTGACTGTCACTGTGTCCTCCCCATCCAGGCTTCCTGACAGCGCTGAATTGCTGGAATGTACGAGTCACCACCAAGCTGCAGGATTTCTTCATGGTGACCAAGATTGGTGCATTGCTCATTGTCATCATTGCTGGCATCGTCCACCTTTGCATGGGTGAGTGTTTGAACAAGTGAGCCAGTGAGTGAGTGTGCCTTTAGCAGCGTTGCCTTTCACTGCAATGCCATCAGCCAGTCAGTCAGTCAGGTGTCAGTCTACATTATATTAATTTTTGGGAGTCTTGTATCCCATAGCTATTAAGTATATTTAAAAGACTGATGTTTGCTTTATTTTTTGTAGGGATAGAACAAAATCATATGTGTCTGAGACCTCACATAGCAAGTTTGATTGATCCTGTCGTGAAATTTTGTTAATTGTAATAGCACACCAATCTAATCATTCTTTAGTGCCTTCAGTTATGTGTGTTCATGTTTTCTATGGGTTTCTATTTTAACCCTTGTTTAAGTCTTGTTAGTAAGCCATTTTTATGCATAGAACTTTGCTTTATTGTGCTTTTGTTGATTCTTTACAGCCAAGATGTGATAAAATCCAAGTTCCAGAACACATTAAAAATTCTTAACAGTCTTTCAGAAGTACAAAAAAAATAAAAAAAAAATTAGAAATCTACATTATAATAATCTTCACCTCCACTTTTCAGGCAACACTGGGAACTTCCACAACTCCTTCCAGGGCACCAGCACTGAGCCAGGCGAGATAGCCGTCTCCTTCTACTCAGGCATATTTTCCTATGCTGGATGGAACTACCTCAACTTCATGACGGAGGAACTGAAGAACCCATTTGTGTGAGTACCGTCTCTCCCTCACTTGGCACCACACTGCCACTCACACCAGCTGGTTTGTAGGCCTTGGCTCAAGCTTTACTGTGACAAGACACAAACACAAGGCAAAGCAGGACTGACTGTGAGGTGCTTCCCTTATGGTCCAAGCAGTAAAGACTTGTCCTTTTGGGTTGTCAGATTTGGGTTCAAGCTCTAGTCAGGTTTACCTGGCTCATTTATGATAGATTAATTTCTTGCTGTTTTGTAATGGAGAGCATACTTCTTTGTAGAGTTGTGACAGAATGGTCTATCTTTTTAAGCTTATTATCTGTTTTCTATAAATCGTGATATGTGAATCATCTTTTTTCCATTTTGGACTTGTATATTTTGCAAATGATCTATATGTCTTTGTACCAAATTAACATGCCTCTTAAAGGTATCATGAATGCAAATTACCTTTCTGTTTTTGTATTATTTTGATTTCTTTGTTGGGATGACAAATATTCGTTTCATTGGTTACAGTGTTTTCCTCATAAAGTATTTTTTTTTCCTTCCTTGGATTCTGTATAATTATTTTTATATAAATTTATGTGAAGGAAATAGTAATATCTTGTTCACATTATAGGTTTTCTATATATTACATCTTCACAAGAAATAATTAAGAACAGCTTCACTAGAATATAAGCAACATTGTGAAGGTTATGTCCTGGTTAGTACATAATTAATTTTGAGAAAAACAAGGAGCTCAATGATCGGATATCACCACCAGTCACCACCAGTCCTGTTAACATCACACCCTGCCCACAGTAACCTGCCCCGGGCCATCTACATCTCCCTGCCACTGGTGACGCTGGTCTACGTGATGGCCAATGTTGCCTACCTGGCTGTGCTCTCCCCTGTCGACATGCTGGCCTCTGATGCCATTGCTGTTGTGAGTACACCATTGACAGCTTCCATGAGTAATTTGCATTGTGTTGTTGATGGCACCATGTGACTGTTGTGGCACAAGTGATAGAGAAGTTAGATCATTCAGTAATTACTTTTATAGAGAACATAATTATAGCAGACATTGCTCAGACTTCTCTAGTGTTCTGAGTCCATTCTTTAAACTTTACAATTATATGTAATAGCTTAAATATTTTGGTTCTCCTATTAGCATACCACAGTGCATTTATGTTAGAGGAAAAGACAATAATTAGGAATTATCATTAATATTAAGTTTGGCTTATTTAGCAGCTGCAGACTTCAAGCATTATATAATATGAAAATTACCTACCTTTCTAAATTTTTTCCCCATTATTTTTTAATCATTTTATCACACACTATCCAAGCTAATGGTCAGTGTTACAGAACATAACCTTAGTTGTTGTTGTTGCCTTGATGACAGACCTTTGCTGACCGTCTAATGGGGCAGCGGCAGCTGGGTGATGCCCTTGCTGGTGGCCCTCTCAGCCTTTGGTGGTCTCTCAGTGCACATCATGACTTCCTCCAGGTGGGTGTTGCTCCCACTAGCCTTTCAGATCTATTTTCATCTGTTCGCCACCTGATTTTGTGTTTGTTGATATAGTATATATACAATTTTCCCCAGCTGATGCATTACTCTTCCTGACCACCTGCTCTTAGATAGGGAAAACTAGTTAGATCCCACTACATCCACACATCTCAGGCTATCTATCTCTATACCAGGCTTGTTTTATCCTTCAGGGTAGATAGGCAAGGCAAGGCATCAACATCAGGGTCTAGAGTAAATTTAACTGCTCTTCCTCTCATACACTTGACTCATCATAACCACAAATGCATACTACTTCACTTCAGGATTGTCTAGCTCTTTTTGACTGAGGAATTTAGGCTTTCTTAATTTAAAACTCAATTAAGAAAACTAAGAGAACTTGTAAAAGAAGCCATCAGGCCTACATGTGGCAGTCCATGCATGGAACATACTGACATATCTATTTCTATCTTTCATTGTCATCCATCAGTTATAAGAAACATAAGAAAATTCTCTCTCTCTCTCTCTCTCTCTCTCTCTCTCTCTCTCTCTCTCTCTCTCTCTCTCTCTCTCTCTCTCTCTCTCTCTCTCTCTCTCTCTCTCTCTCTCTCTCTCTCTCTCTCTCTCTCTCTCTCTCTCTCTCTCTCTCTCTCTCTCTCTCTCTCTCTCATACTTAGACTCACATCTGGTGTTATACTCCTGCGTTCAGGTTTTCTGGTCATATATGAATAGCTGTAGTGTTTGGTGAAAATACCACTGTGCTATATTAAGAGATTTCCTGTTTCAGTTATAACCACCAATGATGATGGAGTTCAATTCTAAAGTTATCTTATTTATTTTAACAGAGAATCCACTTTATTCAAGAATTTAGATATACTTGATTGACAGGCTGTGATATACTTGTTGACAGGCTGTGCTTCGTGGGTGCAAGACAAGGCCACTTCCCAGACAACCTTGCTCTCATCAATTGCAAATGCAACACTCCAATGTCTTCTCTCATCTTCCTGGTAAGACATTGTGCAATGCTATGTGTGTGTGTGTGTGTGTGTGTGTGTGTTTATAGGTTTTTTATTATTGTCACTAACAGACTCATTGCTATGGCTTTTATATATTTTAAAACAGTATGTATGACACCTTTCATAATTTCTGTGAGTAGTAGCTTTAGTTCAATTAGTCCTCTACATGTTGCAGTTGTGTTCTTTTGAAGTTGGACAAAAAACAACATAATTTTTTGTGTTATTTCCATTGTTTTTTTTGTCAGTAAAATACTACTACCACTACTACTGTGTGTGTGTGTGTGTGTGTGAGCACGCATCATGGTCCTTATGGTGTCCCCTCAGGATGTGCAGATGTGACAGATGGAAAGAAGTATGGAAGTGAAATGTACTTAACTTCATCAGTCTTTAGTTTCAAGTTTATGTATTTGTATGAAAAGTGATTGATGAGTTTTCCTAGAGTTATTAATAGATTTACATACACACACAGTGGCGCCTCGTCAATAGGGACTGCGAGACTGCAGCCTCTCCCCCCCCCAGTGGATTTCTAGGATTCACGAAAATAATGTTAATTTATTTATGTTTGACTATCATTCATATGGAAACACCAATTCTCATATGTTTATATGAAGAAAAAAAATACTGCAAAACAATGAGGAAGTACGGAAATTATTTACTATTTAATGATACGAAAGCGGGGAGAAATAGGGTGGAGGCTTCCCGGGCGGAATCGCGAGTGTGGAGTGCTGCCTGACAAGTTAACGTCAGTGTGTAGCGTATATGGGTGGTGTTAGTACGCTTCTGTTTCAACTCCCAGCCTGACAGACTTTTTTTTTTTTTGTTTTGTGTGTAACCACGCCTACACAGTGGCTGCCAAGGCTTACCCATGAGTTAAACCTTTAGTTGGTAATGAGGAAGGCGTGGGGCTCTAGCAGTGGACACCAGAAGGCAGCAGTGGGTGAAAACAAGCAAAATAAAGAAAAGTTTGGCTGTGAGAAGGTGCTAGACAGCCAGCCATAGTGACGAGGAGGCAGGAAGATAGGTCACCACCACCACCATCACCACCACAGGGAAGTAAGGTCAGGAAGTGTTAGAATAAATTTAGGTAACTTAACGTAAGTTTTTAATGAATAACTGAACAATCCACGGTTTTAACTCATTTTAACGCATCTCATCTAACCTCTAGCACAATATATTCCTGTGTCAGCCTCGTCTCGTTACTAAAAACCGTAAAATATAACTTAATGAAAATGTAAACAATCTGGGTCGTCTCTATTAATCAGCCATTACCTATCTTATTTGTGGGTGTTTTCAACCAATACTGTCGCAAAGCGGAGCCACATGACCAAACTTTAATATCCGCTCGTTAGATATACCTGCATTTACTTAGTTTAAGTTTGGCAAGGGTTTAAATGAGTGAGAAGGGTTGGTCGTCCCCTCCACTGGCCCCCCACCGCCATCTTGGATAAGGCTCCCTAGCCCCCTCCGGTTCCAATGTTTTTTTTTTATTTCCTAAGTATTTTATTTCGGCTTGTAGCTAAGATTTTATGATTTGTAAAAATATTTTGTTGTTTTTTAAGTTATTTGAGCGCGTGTGTTGCGTGAAAAGTGGTGATTTTGGCGTTGTTTTTGTGTAAATAAGAGGGCCGTTTTCGGCGTTATTTTTTACGGTCCCAAAACTAAATTTTTTATTTCAGTCTGTACTAGGTTCTTATTGGTTTTAAAAAATAGTTGGTGTTTTTTTTAGTGTGTTGCCGTCCCGCTCAGTGAAATGCGTGCACCGTACACTTGTTTTTATTCATGTTCAAGTTCCAATAATATTGATTTTTTTTTTTCGGTAGATTTTTTATTTGTGCTTGTAGCTCACTTTAAATGGTTTTAAAAAATAGTTCAGATTTTTTAAAGTATTTTCTGTTATGTTTAAGCCAGAATGGGTGGACATTTGAACGATTTTAAATGGGGTGAAGGTTCCAACAGTTTCCAGATACTTCTTTTTAAATATCTTTAATACTACTGCGTTTTGAAATGTGTTGTTATTTTTGGCATTACTTAAAATGTGTGGCAAGTCTGAATTTATAAAGCATTCCTGTCTAGCTTCGTTTTTTAGAAGGGTCATTTTCAAAATGAAATACGTACGTACGTAAATAACGTTCCCTGTGACGTCATCAACCCCCAGCCGTGACGTCACAAGCCCCCCCAGCCGTGGCGTTATCAGAGTGGTACCTTCCCTAACTCCCTTCCAGTCCCTCCCAGTAAATATTCAGTGTTTTATTTTTCAAGGTGTGTGTGTGTGTGTGTGTGTGTGTGTGTGTGTGTGTGTGTGTGTGTGTGTGTTACCTTATTTTTCGTTGTACAGATGGTGATACAGTGTGTGTTGCTTTGTCTTTCGTTGTACAGATTGTTATGCAGTGTGTGTGTGTGTGTTGCCTTATCTTTCGTTGTACAGATGGTGATGCAGTGTGTGTGTGTGTGTGTGTGTGTGTGTGTGTGTGTGTGTGTGTGTTGCCTTGTCTTTCGTTGTACATGTGATTATTCAGTGTGTGTGTGTGTGGGTTGTCTTGTCTTTCGTTGTATTTATGCAGTGTGTGTGTGTGTGTGTGTGTGTGTGTGTGTGTGTGTGTGTTGCCTTGTTTTTCGTTGTACATATGCATATGCAGTGTGTGTGTGTGTGTGTGTGTGTGTGTGTGTGTGTGTGTGTGTGTGTGTGTGTGTGTGTGTTGCCTTGTCTTTCGTTGTACATATGCATATGCAGTGTGTGTGTGTGTGTGTGTGTGTGTGTGTGTGTGTGTGTGTGTGTGTGTGTGTGTGTGTGTGTGTGTGTGTGTTGCCTTGTCTTTCGTTGTACATATGCTCTCTCTCTCTCTCTCTCTCTCTCTCTCTCTCTCTCTCTCTCTCTCTCTCTCTCTCTCTCTCTCTCTCTCTCTCTCTCTCTCTCTCTCTCTCTCTCTCTCTCTCTCTATATATATATATATATATATATATATATATATATATATATATATATATATATATATATATAACCTAAATTCTGCTGTATTTGGAAAGTGGCAGTTTTGCATAATATTTGGAATAATTACATATGTACGATAACTTTACCAGAAGTACAATAATTTCAACCTGTGTAGTACGATAATATGACCAAAACAATCTGAAAACGCTGGTGTGGACTGCGTCCAGCGCAGTCGTTGTTGCTCGGTGAGTGTTCTTGTGTCGGTCTTATTTTCGATCGTGTTTTTCAATTTGTCAGGGATGATTTTAAAATATTATTGATCTGTGATGGCTTGTGCTCAATCTTGATTATCATAGATGGTGTAAAATCACAGAAACATCGTATAAAATAGTATTTTTTTTCTTTTCCCAGGTAGGCCTAGCTGTATTTTGCAAAATGGCACAAAAAGCAAGGACGGTTTCTGCATTGAAAGAACTCAATTTTTCAATTTTCAATTTATTGATCTGTTTGCACAAAACAGGAACAGGAGAATGGACTTCCTTTTCAAATAGCCTAAGCCACCACTAAGGAAGTCAAGCATTTACTGTTAGGATAAGACCTAAAGAATTAAATAATTATCTATCTATCTTTATAATCTATCAATCAATGGTATGTTAAACAATAACAATAAAAGCATTTAAGATTTTATTTGTCTGAATGTGAGACAGCCCCCCCATCAGTAGCAGTCACGAGCCGCCACTGTACACACACACACACACACACACACACACACACACACACACACACAGTTTTTATATATTATTCAGTCAGACAGAACACATCCTCACAAATGAAGAAAATAGATTTAGGTTGGAATGTTTAGTTAGCTTGGTACATCTAAAAGTGAATATTTGTCTAAACGCAGTTTGTCTATTATTTTGTTGTAATCACCTCCTGTATCAGAACAAAAGCATGTGGGACTAGTTCAAAGAACCTGATGCCACAGCCCCTCATGATGAGATCTGGCACAACTGCCTGTAATGCCCCTTCCTGCTCTCCTTCACTCAGTCATTAACAGTTTGTCTTACTGAATGAGAGGTTGACAAGGCATTCCATTTTAACCACAGCTTGGAATATTCACAAAGACTCACCTCCACCTCCTCTCCTTCCTCTTCCAGGGCCTGTTGTCACTGGTCTACCTCTCCACCACAGACATCTACCGCCTCATTGACTACGCCAGCTTTGTAGAGAGTTCATTCATCCTGTGCAGTATCGCCAGTCTGCTGTACATGCGCTGGAAATACCCTGACATGGAGCGGCCCATCAAGGTGAGCACCAGACAGCAGTGGTGGCTGTGATTATGATCTGCCTGTGGTTTATATATATATATATATATATATATATATATATATATATATATATATATATATATATATATATATATATATATATATATATATATATATATATATATATATATATATATATATATTTATTTATTTATTTATTTATTCATTCATTTATTGTTATTTGTTTATTTATTTATTTGTTTTGTGTGTGTGTGTGTGTGTGTGTGTGTGTGTGTGTGTGTGTGTGTGTGTGTGTGTGTGTGTGTGTGTTTTCTCACAACTCGATATGGGAATGGGATTATGATGATGATTCAGCCTTAGAAAATGGAGCAATGGAAGATGGAATAGCAGGATAAGAAAAAAAGACTGAAAGAAGAGAAGCAGGAGAAAAATAGGGCTAGCAGGAGAAGAATAGGATGTTACTTGGGAACAACAGGAATTGATCTGAAAGGAGATGTGAAAACCCCACACTGGTGGATTACCAGTTTCAGGAATCATGGCCTGCTGTGTGAGTGCTGGGCCAGGGAATCAATTCCCAACAACTTGGTCTTATGGCTGCCTTTACAGGAAAACCTGTTTCATTAAGTCTGTTCACTGAAAGCTGAACTAGGCAAGCTGTGTCACCCTAGGTGAATTAGTGAGAAATAAAGAAAATGTATCAATAAATGCATCGCCAACATGAGTTAGGCACCACTGCTGCCACACAACCACCACATCAATACATACTACCTCCTCAGAGCTTATTTATAGTTGAAATGTATAATTATCATGATGATCTGTTGAACAACAGACAAACCACTTCACTCTGAGAAGGCTGTGTGCATTGTTGAGGTACACATTACCTCATCTGTTGCAAAAACTTTTGTTGTGACCCTTTTTTGTAGGAGTTATTAGGAACACATGTTATAGATACATAATGTGGTAGTAGCGGAAAGAGGACATAGTTGTCACAGAAATTATACTAAATATATAGACAAATGGCATGCTGATAATTAGAACAGGACACAGATGCCACAAGACTACAATGCCTCCCTCTCTGTGCAGGTGAACATCATCGTTCCCATTGCCTTCCTGCTGGTGTGTGGCTTCCTGGTGTTCCTGCCGCTGTATGTACGGCCATATGAGGTGGGCATGGGCCTGCTCATCACTGGCTCTGGGGTGCCCGCCTACTTCCTCTTTGTGTACTGGGAGAACAAGCCAAAAATTGTCAGAACAGCACTTGGTGAGTGGTCTGTTTATGGTTGTCCTTTTGTTCATGGGCTGTTAGACCAGTGTGCCCCAAAATAATAGCAAGACAATGCTGAGTTGTATGAATGAGCCCTTACTTGTGGAGGGGCACTGAAAGACTAGGGCTTTCTTTTCCATCTTTCTTGAATATTTCTTGATAATGTGAGTAATATTTACTGTTTGCCTTATTTTCCTTGGCAAGAAAATAAATGATGAAAAGTATGGTTTACCACCTCCTTACATTAAACTATTTCAATGCCATCTATTCACTCACCAACAACTGGAGCAAGGCATATACATCCATACTTTCATTCATATAGTAATGTAATAACATTCTCAGTATTTTTTTACATCTTAGCCTCAAGCTTTTTAAATTTATGTGCATCTATCTCTATACTAAGCAGACATTCTCACAAAAAGTACAGAGAATTAAACTATCCGTTCCCTCACACAGCATCACCTGACCTGGTGTCCACACATCCAAAACTGACATTGTCCTGTGTCCTTCCAACAGACCAACTCACTGTTTGGACACAGTTGCTCTTCGTATCTGTGAAAACTGAGTGAGGAGTGACTGACTGCACCTCCTCTACCATTACTACCATCACTGCTGCTGCTACTGCTGCTGCTGCTGCCCTACCACAGCTGCCAAGAAACGCACTTGTGTGTGTGTGTGTGTGTGTGTGTGTGTGTGTGTGTGTGTGTGTGTGTGTCATTATATCATACAGCCTTCACATATTTTATCCACTCGGTTATGGTTCTGTGCATCATGGCAAATCACACTGCTGGTAGACAATGGATATCTGAAATGTTCCCTACTTTAATCCCCTCTGAACTGCTGTTACTGCTGCTGCTGCTGGATCCTTGGTGATCTGTTTGTATTTTTGCTCAAGTGGTGTGTGTGTGTGTGTGTGTGTGTGTGTGTGTGTGTGTGTGTGTGTGTGTGTGTGTGTGTGTGTGTGTGTGCTGATGGACCTTGGGGGGGCAGCTGGGTGGTGTGAACTGTGTTGTCAGTGATGACAACACACACACACACATGTGGCAAAAGCAACACAGCAGCAGATTTGTCAGCCTGGATATGCTCTTTGTAATCTGTGATACTTTTCAGAAGGGGAATATTGAAGGTTTTATACATTATTAGTTATTGTATTTTGGTCATAGGCTGATTTTGCACCACTTTAGCTTATAATTTTAAATTGGTTCTGAACCCAAGAAATACTTGAAGGTGCAATTTTCAGATAAATTGAGTAGTATTCCAATTGTACATAGAGATAACAGAAAGTAAGTGAGAGTATTACATATCTGTTTTAGGTATTTTGATTTTTAGGTTTTCACCAAGAGGGTTGTTAGTCCTGGTCTTTGCTTACTGCCTGTCTGGACCTCACATTGGTGATGGGAAGCCTCAAGCGTGTGACTGTCTGGCAGCTGTGTGGGCCATTCTGGATGAGTATGTGCTGGATGGATGTTAACTGGCACCACATGAGCTTATTTGTTGGCAGATCCAGATGTTGGGAGTACCACAGTTGCTGAGACAATGAGGCAGTCCTGTTAGGGAAGTTTAGTGACTGAACACTGAAGGTTGACCAAACTCCTCTTGGGCTACAGCTATCATTGTACTCGTAGCTCAATGGGTAAAGAGTTGTGTACCTTGAATGTCTTGATGGGAATTCTAGTGTTATTCCCCTTATGCCTTGCTCAGCAGGTGTCTGTGAGACCTGTGGACGGTGGTGTTATCACAGTCAAAAATGTTTTATTGTCCCACACTTTTTCCCATTGTCTTTAACATTTTCCCTTCGTATTAAGTCCAATAATCCACAGACTCTCCTCACAAATATAACAGGTGACAGATGCTAAGGAGGTCACAGGACTTAAGATTGAGGGAAATGGTAAACACTGGGAGTGAGTGTGGCAAATTACATGACCTCTGACCAGACTAGACCAACAGGATAAATGAACATGGCATAACTCCAGGCTGTGCTGTGTGGAGGCAGTCCTGGGGTGAGGTGACAGCTGGTGTGACACTCATAGTCACTGGAGCAGCCAAGAAGCCTCACGACAATTATAAATTAATTAGCTTTGGCACAAGCCTTTGTTATCAACTAGGCTTGCCTCCTTCACAATGCTCCTGTCTTCCCCTCTGGTGGTCAGCCACTGCCTGCACCTCTGCCTTGTAGGGAATTTACCTCCTGCTCATGAGTGACACAATGAAGAAAAGGAAATAAATCTACATCTTTTCATCTCTGCATGGGACAAATGAGGGCTGTGTGTGTGTGTGTGTGTGTGTGTGTGTGTGTGTGTGTGTGTGTGTGTATTTCATAATTTATCTTATTTTTTTCCGGGCATTTATGGTGCTGAAAGACAAGAAAATTCATGCATACTTTACGATCACTCATTATTAATCTTTTTATTTTATTATCCTTTTCATTATCATCAAGACCATGCTGGGCTTTAATTAATGTGTGTGTGTGTGTGTTTGTGTGTAATTATAGATATGTAGTTGTATTCATGTCCGGTGGCAAATCAGATATATTTTGCTCATTGGTGAGAGAGAGAGAGAGAGAGAGAGAGAGAGAGAGAGAGAGAGAGAGAGAGTAGTTTTGGCCCAACAGTGGGTAATGATGATGTGTAAAGCATATTTTTCTAGGAGCAAATGAGGCAATGTGTCCGCCAGGCATCAACATGTCACTTCATTGTTACCATGTTTTTAAGAATGAAATAAATGTGCCTTTTTTACAGCTAGCTTGTTTGATTGTCATCAAGTGTGTGTGTGTGTGTGTGTGTGTGTCATGCCAATCTTTCTGGACTCTAGCCGTACCAGCTATTCTCTCTGTAGAGTTTAGAGATCATGATTATGGTTTAAATCCAAGGAAGCTACAGACTTGAGCTTCCTTGAGATGAGTAAGTTGAGACCTGTCACGCAACACGTTCCATTGGCTCACAGCTGAGAGGATGAGGATTCGACTCCCGGGCCGAGAGGAGAGGAGCTGTGGGATTTGTCTCCCTCCTTGCTGGAGTGCAGACCCCTACTAAGATACCTCTATTCATGGGGGATCCATCTAAAGTTGTGATCCAAGGCATTCTGTGTAGCATGGCGCAGTGTGACCTACCAGGGATCCATGGTTTGGTGGAGGTCAAGAATTCTACATATCGTATACATTCCTTGGTTGAGGTGGTTCCTCGTGAACATGGCGGGTATCGTGAATCATTATTTCTGCTGTTTCTGTCGTATGAGTTAAAATATTTGTGAATATCTGCCCTTTCTACTTTCTCTCACCACTATTCTCTTCACTTCCCAAATGCCTAAATGCAGGATTTAACCAGTATTCACAATCTTTTAATCCTTTCTATGTTAAACTCTGGAACTCCCTGCTTGGTTCTGTATTCTGCCCTTCCTACGATCAGAATCCCTTCAAGGGGGAAGAGTCAAACATTTTTCAAATTTTGGATTATCCGTTCTGTCCTTTTTCTTTAGTACCTAGCACCCCGGTGGTCCCTTTCTTATGAAATTTTTGCAGCCCCTGGCCAGTGCCACTTCTACATAAAGAATACATAGATAAATCGCTAAACTTTTAATTTTGGAGAGGAAGAGCCTGAGTTAGTCCCTGACTTAATACACAGCAGAGGAGGAGAGTGACTGCTTGAACTATTGAACTATATTATACAACTTTTTTTTTTTACTATTCTTTCTTTTTGCTATATTTGAGGAACTAGACCTTGTAAAATATTGTTTTATCTAAAGTCATTTGTGTTGCGTTTTGTATTTCTGTGAGTTTGGCACACTGCTTTGGTTACGATATGATAAATGTGCGTGTTTGACATCAAGACTTTGCCTGTATTTATAACATATGTTCTTGTTATCTATCTAAAATCTCTGTTTTGTGTATTTTTATAGGTGTAATTAATACTATTTACTTTTTATTACATTTCACCTGGGGACGAATCACCCTAGAACCGGTAGTAGTAGTAGTAGTAGTAGTAGTAGTAGTAGTAGTAGTAGTAGTAGTAGTGATGGTGTTAGTGATGGTAATATTGATAATAGTAGTAGTAGTAGTAGTAGTAGTGATGGTGGTGGTGATGGTAATATTGATAATAGTAGTAGTAGTAATAGTAGTAGTGATGGTGGTGGTGATGGTAATATTGATAATAGTAGTAGTAGTCGTAGTAGTAGTAGTAGTAGTAGTAGTAGTAGTAGTGATGGTGGTGGTGGTGGTGGTAGTAATATTGATAATAATAGTAAAGTAGTGTAGTAGTAGTAGTAGTAGTAGTAGTAGTAGTAATGGTGGTGATGATGGTGTTAGTAATATCGGTAGTAGTAGTAGTAGTAGCAGTAGTAGTAGCAGCAGCAACAGCATATGTTTGTTAATGAAATCGGCAGCGATAAGGTCATCTCCCCCATCCTAACAAAATAGTACAACGGTAATCGGCAATAAATCACCAATGAACTTTCACATTACAATAGCCTGTAACATGGAGTCATAAATATTCCTCATATCACATCATTAAGTCGTTAACAATAACAAAAACTTCACTATTGTATAATATACAATTATATATAACACAAAAATTAAACGAACATCCCCCGTAACATTTCATAAACCACAATACAAAAATAACAAGCATGAGTGCCCAGTTCTCTTGCATTGCTTTTATTTATTTATTTATTTTTTCTGTGGTGTTATTTATCCCCAACCTATGTTCGTGCGCCCCTATGCACTGTTTTGTAACCAACCTTTCTTTAATAAACTGTCAAACTGTGACTGGTGTACAGGCACAGTACAAAGTTTTTGGTACAGGTCAGAGTACGTTTCAGAAAAGATGGGATTGCTATTTTTGCTGTTCGAACTTTCTTAGGTTTCGAGACGTGAGCTCGAGGCGATGAAGGGTCGAGCCTGAGGGACTTCCCATTTTTCAGTGTGTGTGTGTGTCGTGGTGGCGAGGAGCGGTGGTATAGCTTCCTTTGGCTCCTCCTCCTCCTTTCTTTTCCCTCTATAGTCTTTTTAACGCTTGTCCTCGTGTCCCTCTTCCTCCTCGTTGCTTTTCCATCGTTATCGTTATCATCATCCTCGCTCTCTCCGCCGGCCTTGTGCTCCTCACCTTACATCTGCAGATGGGGCTCACCCTCCTCTTCCTTTTTCTGCTGCTTCAACGCTTCTCGATTTTAGTTTTCTTTCTCCTCGTTCTTATCTTTTATCTTGTCCTCCACCACTCCTCTCCATACGGACACACACACGCCACAATGTCACTGTCGATCCGGTGTCATTGCAACGTCTTGTTCAGGTGAGTTTCAAGCCTTGTATTATTAAACAATGGAAGTTTGCTTATCTCGTTGCAAGTGTGTGTGTGTTTTTGTGTGTGTGTGTGTGTGTGTGTGTGTGTGTGTGTGTGTGTGTGTGTGAGAGAGTTTTCATGATGTTTATAGATAAGTTTGATAATTTTTTTTTCATATTTCCAAGTTGGATGTAGTTCTTAAACAGTTTTTATGTAGTTTTCATGATTTTTATGGGTAAGTTTTGTTTTCATATTTCAAAGATACACGTATATCTATTTTATTTTTAAAAATGCTGGTAATGGTACTCAGACTCTTTACGTCCCTCCAACCGCACCAGTTTGCTTGTTTTCTCCCTCGCTTCTCCACTCGTTCGCATTTTCTCTCCCTCCCTCACTGCTTCCTTGTTCTCTTCCTCCATCCTTCGCTCGTTCCTCGTTCTGCACCCTCCCACTCCTTTATGTACTTCTCTGTCTTCCCTCTTGCCTCTTCTCAAGTTAATTTGTTCCTGCATCAGTAGTGAGATTTTAAAATATTTGGTTGTATTCCCAGTATCACGTGAACATTGATAATTTTTCCAATAGGTTTACAATTATTACCCTTCATCATCTTTCCATCCTGCCCCCTGCCACCTTCCCTGCCTCCACCCGTGCCTCCTTCCTCAGACTCTACCCCCTGCTGTCCTCTGTTACTTCTTGCTTCTTTCCTCTCTCCTCCTTCCTCCTCCTCCACTGTTCTTTCTTTGCCTGTCAGTTCGTTTCTTCCAGCATTCCACCGTTTTCCTTCTCCCTCCCTCCGCTCTAAACGTCAAGATGATAAATTTCGTTCTCTTGTTCGTTTGCCGTCTCTTGTCTACCACTTCTCTCTCTCCTTCCCTCCCTCCCTCTTCAGAGATTTATTTCCTTCACTGGTGGATGGAGAGTTGTGCATCGTGGGAGGAGGAGAGGGTGAGGAGGGGAGTAAGGGAATGTTAGTTATATGTACTGGGCTTCATTATCGCCTCTTCTCGTGGTAATTTGGTGGTATTAGCTGGTATTACTACTACTACTACTACTACTACTACTTATTATTATTATTATTATTATTATTATTATTATTATTATTATTATTATAGGATACAAGCTCTTCAAGGGTCATTCGGTCCCTCGTATCCCCCTGATTGATGTGTTTCCTCCTTTACTCGTTAACTAGTTACTTCCTTTTCTCCACGCCTCCATCCCCATCCTCCTCTTCTCCTTCCCTACTTTCTCTCCTCGTCCCTCCACCTCCTCGTTTCCCTTCCTCCTTCCCTCCTAGAATTGCCTCCCAACTATTTCGGAGTCAATCGTAAATCGTCCTTCTGGTGATTCATGGTTTAAAATATTATAATTTACGTGATACTTGTTAATGTTAAAAGTTCCTTGAATATGTTCGGCAATGTCCGCGACGTGCGTCTCGCTGATGTATTTTTCATCATCCTCTTCGCGCTTCCAACTTCTGCCCTGAATGTTTCTCTTTCCCTTTCCCTCTTTTCTTTCTTTAACTAACCCTCTGTTATGATCTGTTATGATCAGTAGTACTGGGAATAGTGTACAGACCACCGACCAGTACAAAGGAAATTAGCACCTCACTGTGGCAGGAAATAAATAGAGCAGGCAGGTAGAGTCAGGTATGTGTGGTAGATTTTAATTTTAGGAATATCGACTGGAGCCTCATGGTGGGTAACAAGGAAGCAGAGGAATTTCTTAAAGGTAATTCAGGATGATTTTTTTAAAACCGTCGTAGATAGAACCCACAAGGGGGAATAATAATCTAGATTTAATTCTTATTAACAGGGAGGAAGCAGTCACGCAGGTATATATATATATATATATATATATATATATATATATATATATATATATATATATATATATATATATATATATATATATAATAAACGGGATAAGAATAATATATTTTACAGTTTCTAGCCAGTATAATGTTTGTAGAAATAGAATAAATGTCTCAAAGTGGTTAAGAATTAAGAAAAAATATCCAAAATAGCAGATGTTAAGCTCTTTCTTGCAATGTTTCAATACGTGGCTCCGAAGCTTCGAGATCCGTTATTGCATTTTAAGAGAGAGTAATGTTTTAGTCCAAGAATGCTAGACTCTATCTTAAGCCTCCTTGGTTCAGTCAGTCAGTCAGTCAATGAAGGCAGTCGGTCAATGGGTTGATCAGTCTATGAATCAAACAATCAAAAATAAAAATCATCTTTAATTAAAAATATACAATACACAACAATAATAACAATAATTAGCTTTAAGTCATAAAATGTCTCCAGTGTCTAAAGGCGGTGGGTGGGAACTATTTATTTCTTTATCTATCTATCTGGACAGTGCAAGGTAAGAATAGAATATCAAATCAAATCAAAATGCTACTAAATAAATGCACAACTTTTGACTCTTGTATATCGCTTACTAAAACAACTTCATCGTACGCACGGAGAACATTATCGTACAGCAATCATTGCTACCACTCTCTCTCTCTCTCCTAGTTTCCGTGTCAAAATGCTATCTTGTAGGTATATAATTTCTCTAGTTTTAACACATGAACTTTCTGGCAAAACTCCTCACTTTTCACAATGATTCTCTTACGGTGTTTTAATGTTAAAAGTTCATCTAATCTCTTCTGTATAAAGAAAAATAAGTTACCTCAGTTCTAAAGCTCAGTAAAGCAAACTCTGACAACTACGATATTGTTCTCTCAACTCATCACTTACAAAAATCGTCTCTCCTCACGTCTTTCAATGCTAAATGTTCACTCTTGTCACTCCAACACACACAATCTCTCCTCGATAAAGAAAGGTACCTCGATTCTAAGGCTCAGTAATGCAAAATCTGACAATCACCAAAGTTTTACCCACGACTCACTCGCTTCTGAAAAAAAAAAACTCCTTTTGTCTGTTTTTAAAAAGTTCATAGTCTAGTAAAGCAATATGATCTCTCCTTAATTAATATAAACAATAAATCCTAAGTTCTAAGGAAAACAAAAATTCTACCCTGTAATCCATAAACTTTCATCCCAGTTACTCTTGAAGTATTGTTTGAAGCGTTTCTACTAAATACTTCGGTTTGTTTGTCATTCGTCTCATTAATACACTTTCAAATAAACATCTACATATATTTTCCTCCTTTATTCCTGTTTATTTATTTATTTTTTTTCTGTTCCTTCTCCCACTTTTCTCCATTCTTGTATCAATTATCTGCTCTTCTTCCAATCTTCATCTTTTCTCCTTCCCTTTTCTTCTTCCTTCCTGCTAATGTCCATCTCTATTGTTCGTATTACCACTTTTGTTTGTTTCCTCTTCCCTTTTCATTATTCTGTCTAGTTTCGTCTCTACCACACTAATCTCCATCCATTCTTCTTTTCCTTCCCTTTTCCCCTTTTCTCATTCCTATCACTCCTCCTGCAGCCGTGTGTCTATCTATCACCAATCCCTACACTTAATTCTCAGTTCCGTCCACCCATCACTTCCTTCCCATTCCCAGTAATACATATCCAAGAATTCCCGTCTGCTGAAAAAAAAAAAAAATAGCAATTCTTTACACACACAATTAGAAAAACGTATTTATTTCCCTACCAAAAACAAATGAATTAGTTATTTATATATATTCTCACCTGTTTCGGATACAACCAGAATAGCAAGTCTCTCTCTCTCTCTCTCTCTCTCTCTCTCTCTCTCTCTCTCTCTCTCTCTCTCTCTCTATACTTCATTTCATCACTAGAGTTCGAAGCCTCATAAGTTTCGAAGCAGTGAAGCCTCCACAGAACACCTCTGATCAATGAACCTTCCGAACCTTCGAGTCTCGTCCTGCCGAGTTTCGAGTCATTTTAAAGTTCACTATAATATTTTTCACTTTTTTTCTTTCACAATTTCACGATAATGTTTCTTCTACGGAGACGCTCTTGTTTCACCATTTCACATTAATATTTTTCACTATTTTTATCAGTTTTTTTTTTTTACTTTTCACACCATATCACCGCATAATTTTCTTTTTACTTTAGATTACTTTACTTTTTTTTCGACAATCTTATTATATAGTATTCATTTTTTATTGCAGTATTTCTTCTCTTCTTTTCTTTTCTTCACAGTCACTAGATAGATATATGTTATGTTTTTTTTTTTTTTTGTGATGATGGTAGTGATGATGACAGCAGGAATGATAATGACAGTAATTATTCTAACTTATCAATTACTTTTCTCTCCTTTCCTTCTCTCATTTTCCTTCTTTCTAACGTATAATAGATCTGGAGTGTGTGTGTGTGTGTGTGTGTGTGTGTGTGTGTGTGTGTGTGTACGACTATTATGAGAAGCCTTGTTTCTCCGCCTGTGTGAGAAAGTACTGGTGGTGGCAGATGTAGTAGTAGTAGTAGTAGTAGTAGTAGTAGTAGTAGTAGTAGTTGATGTTAGTGTTTATGGTGGTGAGTGAGTGTGCCACTGTACTTTCTAAATAGTGGTGAGGTGTTGTGCATAGTGCCAATGGTGGTGGTGGTGGTGGTGGCGGCGGCGGCGACGGTGGCGCATCACAGGTGAGTGTTCTCGTGCTCCTCCTCTGGATCAGGTTTCTCACACCTGAAAGCACCAACACATTGTACCACATGCATATTATTATTATTATTATTATTATTATTATTATTATTATTATTATCATCATCATTATCAATCCCAAAAAAATCAACCCTTTCATACCAATCATCTTATTTACCACACCATTTCCTAATCTACTACATTAACATTTCAGTATTCACCTTACATAATTATCTACTCAACCATCACCACTATCATCCCTATCATCACTTCTCTCCTGAATGCTGGATGGCGTGACGTCGTGAGAGTTATAGTCATGGCAGTGGTGGCGGTGGTGGTGTCACTTACTGCACATTCCTGTAGAGGTGTCTGAGGGTGTCTGGCAGGCAGGTGGGGGTCTTAGGCAGCAGCAGGGTGAGCAGGCCCGCCACGAAGGTCACGATGGCCCATAGCCCGATCTCCGCGAACACGTCAAGATAGGAGCCCGTCCAGATCTGCCGAGGAGGGAGGCTGTATTAGTCCCCCATTGAGTCCCATTCTTCTGTAGTTCAGCGCTTTCTTTGACAGACTGCAGCGCTACACAACACTTAACAGCTTCAAAATTATATTCGTACAGGCACATGAAGGCATGAACAGGTACAGGGATATTCATTAAGGTGCACAGGTACACACACAGAGGCACAGGTACACGCACATGTACACAGGTTCACACATAGGTCCACGTCAGTCATTAAGGTGCACAGGTACACATACAGGTGAAGAGGTACTCACACAGGTGCACAGATACAAACACCCACACACACACACACACACACACACACTTACAAAGGCGCTCACGACATCGAAGTAAGGGAATATCTGCCCCAGCGTAGCCATGGAGTAGGTGGCGCCCAGCACGAAGCCCCGGGAGTGCGTGGGCGTGAGACGGATCACCCCCATGGTCAGCCACACGCCCGCCAGCACCACGCACCCGTGACCCAGGCCCGAGATGAACACGTAGGCGCCGCAGCTGTTCAGGATCCCGGCTGTGAGGGAGGTGGGGAGGGGATGGAGTGCAGAGGTTAGAATAGTGAGGGAGGTGGGGAGGATAGTGGAGGATTGCAAGTTAGGAGGGTGGTGAGAGATTGCAAGTTAGGAGGGACTTCATGCATAATGACATATAACCTTAAAGTTCCCTCCTAACTCTGCACTCACCTCGTAACTAAATCCATTCCAATCATCTAACACCCTGCCTGAAAATCAATCTCTATTCCCTTTAAGATTATAGTCTGAACCCATCACTTCTTGTTCTAAATACCCCTTGCCTATGCGTCTAGTAATTATGCCACTCCCGGTACTTTTTGTCGTCTTCCTAACATGCCATGAGGAGCTTGTCTAAATCAGCTTTGTTACATTCCTTATACTACTGAAATGAATGTAAGACTAATGAGATAAATGAAAATACATCAGCGCTGTTATATCCTTCTGATGTTATAAGACGAGTGTAAATGTAAACTCGAATGTAGAATTTATGTGAAAATAATACACCAGCCTTGTTATATCCCTTACACAACTTTATGAAACTCGAATGCAAAACTCATGCGAAAAAAAAAAAATAATATATGAGCTTCGTTATGTTCCTTATGCCACTTTATGATATGTGAGTAAATGTAAACACGAATGCAAAACTTGTGTGATAAATAATACACCAGCCTTGTTTTGTCCCTTATGCCACTCCATGAAATGTATGCAAATGTAAACTCGAATGCACAACTGTGAGAAAGGCAATACCACATCAGCTTCGTTACATCCTTACTAAAATTAATGTACATGATGAAAAAATAGATAAATAAATAAATGAATGCAAGAATAAACAGGAAAACAACACATAACAACAGGAACAGTTCACCAGCCTTCTCAGATCCCTCACACCACGCTATGACACTAATACAAATGTCAACCAAATGCCAAATGCCAAATGCCAGACCAATGAGAGAGAAAAAAAACAAAACAAACAATAGATTAAAAAAAAAAACACCAGACCACTATACTAATCGAATGCAAGACTTGTGAAAAAAAGCTAGGTTAAGATTTGTAAGGTTATATCAGATGATGTTCAGAAATTTAGCTTAGGCAAGGATAAGAGGAACGGCAGCGACTCACTTTTGTGGAGGACGCGCGTGAGCAGCAGCGCTATGGACAGTGCCGACATGAGCCCAACCAGCACCCACTTCACGCCACGTCGAGTCACCGTTAGCCCCATCACCAGCAGGAATATGAACTCGAACGCCGCAAACGTCACCTGGCGGTCCTCGTAGCTGTAGAGGGGGCAGTGGAGGGGCTTGTGAGAGTGACGCAAGTACAAGTAAAGCAACAAGACCACAGACAATGAAGTAGTAGCAAGGGTAGTAGTCTTAAAAGTTTTGTTCTCTATTTTGTCACGTCTATCTTCTAAGGCCACAAGAATGATTAGGCGAGTTCTCAAGGATGTATTTTTTCCCCACTGATGATACAGGATGATTGTTAAAGTATCATTAGAAGCATAAAAAAATAAAAATAAAAAAACATTAAAAACCCCCAGAATTTTTATTAGAGCCTGTTAAAAGTAAAAGAGAGAAAACGACTTAATGGGAATAAGGACCACATGATGAAACACTTCCGCGCCGCACCTCCACTACATTCAAAGGCCTCTAGTTGAAGTTACACGGATTTTTAAGGGTGTCCTTTTTTTATGGTTCAAATGACAGATTAACAAGATGTCTACATTATCAACAGGAGGCACACTCGTGAGAACCAGGCTAACCATTTCTGCGGCCTTTGAAAATAGTCGTGGTGAGAGAGACAGAGAGAGAAATTAACCCTTCTCTCTCTCTCTCTCTCTCTCTCTCTCTCTCACACACACACACACACCACGTTTGAAAATGTCTGAATATGCAAAAATAACGTAAGGATTTGTAAACTAAACCAATCTCTCTCTCTCTCTCTCTCTCTCTCTCTCTCTCTCTCCTCACCTCATGAAGGGCACGGCGTCAAAGAGGTGGCGGGCACTGGCGGCACACCCGTAGGCCAAGCCGCACAGCATGAACACGAGGGCGGAGAGCAGCAGGCGCCCGGATCTCACCAGGGGCACCACACTCTCCCTCAGGGCGTGGCCGCGGCACCCGTAGTGGTCCATGGACTCCTTGTGCTGCAGGGGAGGAGGCGGGGCATTGAGGGGCACGGAAATCACTGAACTGACATAAACTTACATCAGATGTCCTTTACAAATCGTACCTGAATATGATCTGAACTAATGACTTAACTTCACCTAATGATTATAACTTAACAAAACCTGTCTTAACCTAATCTGATCTACTTAAGCTCATCTAATATAACCTAGCATAACTTATTTTAACAAACTTGGTCTAAACGAGAAATAACGGGTTCAAGATTGAAAAGTTTAGGTTCAAGAAAGAGATAGGAAGGAACTGGTTTTCAAATAGAGTGGTAGATGATTGGAACGCACACAGTAATCAGGTTGTTAGTGCTGAGTCATTAGGGAGCTTTAAAAGAAGATTAGACAAAGTTACGGATGGGGATGATAGGTGGAAATAGGCAGGTATGTTTCACACAGGGACTGCCACGTGTAGGCCTGGTGGCATCTTGCAGCTTCCCTTATTTGCTTATGTTCTTATGCACACAACAGTAACGTTTACAACACACATTAGGATTATATTGTGACTCCCTCCCTCCCTCCCAGCACACCCAGATTCTATTAAACATCCGTTTGTCAGAGAGTTTCGGCTCGACAGGCAATTGTTATACATGATACGTAACATGTAATAATATAATAAAAATATTTACTTTCACACACACACACACACACACACACACACACGTGAAAAAGCAAAAGAAACAGTATAATAAAGGACTGTTATTTCTCCCAATAAGAAACCATCGTGATCCAGAAAGGAAGGAAGGAAGGAAGGAAGGAAGGAAGGAAGGAGAGAGAGAGAGAGAGAGAGAGAGAGAGAGAGAGAGAGAGAGAGAGAGAGAGAGAGAGAGAGAGAGAGAGAGAGAGAGAGAGAGAGAGAGAGAGAGATTGCTTTCACTAACCTCCTCATACAGGGTGGCCAGCTTCTGCTTCATGGTGGGGTCGAAGGTCATGTGGTGTGACCGCTTGAGGATGAGCGTGGCGTCGTGAGGGCGACCGCGACAAACCGCCCACCGCGCACTCTCCGGCAAGGCCCTGTGGAGGCGTGAGGCGTGAGGGACAGACGCACACGAGGAGGCAAATTAGAAGGATGTTCACTGATTTACTGCAATTTCGGCGCTGCAGTAACGAGGCCACGTGGCGCCACATATCAAAGAGGTAAAAGCAAATTGTTTGAAAGTTTGAAATACAAAGCAATTAAGATGTGAAATACAAGACGTTCTGTACTCTCTCGTAAGGACTTTCTTGAAGCTCCAGAGATGATCAGGCAGGTTATGAAGCACGATTTTCCCATTGATGACGTGAAATGCTTATTCCACCTCTACTGCAATGATGGAAATACTTCTGAAAACCACAGTAACTTTCACTATACTCGCAGCTTGCTGAAGTTACTGCAGACAAGATGAAGAAACGTCTGAGAATACTGGTGAAACTGAAGGAACAAATAAACAGTGATAGATGGGGTGGTGGTGGTGGTGGTGGAGTTGGTGGTGGTGATAGTTGGTGTTGGTGGTGGTGGTGGTGGTGGTGGTGGTGGTCCAGCAACAGCACTCACATGATGAAGGGCACGAAGACCAGGGCGGGCAGGCTGCGTGCCATCTGGCGGTACACCTCGCCGTCAACGAAGTGGTGGACGAGAGGCGCCCCTGCCCCGATGCCCACCGCGTGACCCAGCACCACCAGGCACACGGACCGCACGCACTCCCCCTGCGTGCTGCCCTCCGCGGCTGGGGAGGCAGGGGGCACATTAGGAGGAGGACGAGGAGGAGGAGGAAAAAAAAGTCGACGGATTCATTACCGTTTTTGTGCCGCAAACAGTGAGGTCATAGGGCACCACACATCCATGAGTAGAGAACAGTATAAAGAAAAACAAATATGGCACCACACATCGAAAAATTGAAAACAGTACAAAAAAAAAAAAAAGTAAAAACATGTTTAAGATTTGACGTGCAAGATATTTATGATAAAAAAAAAAAAAAAACATCATGAGGGAGGATGAGAGAAAGGTTTGAGACGTGTGCTTATCCGCTGGCGTTGTGGGGGTGGGGGGGGACACTGAGGTGCCAATCCCAAAAGGTCAAAAGTATCATTCAAAATTGGAGGATAAATGTCTTGAAACTGTGTGAAGGAGCGGCGCCACTCACCCAGCAGCAGCAGCGCCAGGGTGACGGCCTGTGCGGCGGCCCCCTCCAGCGTGACGCACAGCACCACGGCCTCTTCGTTGGGAGAGAAGGAGCGGGAGAAGGCCACCACGAAGTACAGTCCCATCCAGGCCACGACGGAGCGGCGGCGGCCCAGCACGTCCATGCAGAGGCCCGCCACCAGCACCACCATCACCCGCATACCCGCCAGCACCGCCCCGGGGAACGAGAACGGCTGCCACTTGCGCTCTGCACATGCCAGCACCTGCAGGACACGTCACGCCCACCTCAGCCTCCCCGCAATACTTTGGGAAGCAACACAACGTCCTGACTAAAAGCGGCGTCACACACGGCAAATTCTCCCATCATGTTGGCCGTTTTCGTTGGCGATATCGCGAATCCATCAAGACTGGCGACACAGGGACTGGACCGTTGTGTTGACGCCTCGTCGTTCCAGCAGCAACAGACCCCTCCAGCCAGGATCTCTTCAGCCACTTCACTATGAATCGCAAGGATACCGAGGTACTGCAAGACTGCTGCTGCACTGCACACAATGAAGCATGTGCTACGACTGCAGAGGGGCCAGAAGAAGCAGCGGGTGCGTCCATGCTTAGAAAGATACTCGCTCAGTACTGGCTCATTTCATTTGTGGCGAGCTTGCACACTCCAGCAAAACCTACCGCGGGACTCCATCACGACGCGTTGTTTATCTCGCCAGCTGCTGTTGTCAAATAAGCGCCATAAATAACATCACACTCGAGACAATCACATCACAGTCACATAATCGCACATCTATTTTTTTTTTCTTCTAGTGTTGTAGTTAACAGTTTGTCTCATAAAGTACAATAGTTCAGATCCATTTTACATTTACAGCTTGTAACACGACAATCACTTCACTCCAGACGCTCCCAGCACGTCCGGCAACACAACCGTTTTCCATCCTTCCCGACATCCAATATCCTGTTGCGCTTTGTTTTGCCCGGCAGCCAACAAAAAACGGCCAACGTGTTGGGAGAAATTTGCCGTGTGTGAAGCCGCCTCAACGCCTCAAAGCTGTAAAGTCCTTCCCCGGAGCCGCCGCGACACTCACGCCCACTGCCTTGTCGATGAAAGCATTAAAGTTGTAAATTTGTTAACAAGGTTAGATAATTGAAGACCAAACAAGATTCGAAATCGTCGCAATCTACCTACAACCGAGGCACTTCACCATAGAGCCAAACCAACGCAATACAATACAGCGACACAACACGTGCTCCTGACACCTGTCCGCTCGCCACACTGTGGACTGCATTCTGAAACACTTCTGCGCCGCAAATCCACTACTTTCAAAGGCTCTAACTGAAGTTACATGTGTTTTTTATTTATTTATTTATTTTTCCGGTTCTACTGATAAGTTAATAAGATTTCTAAATTATGAACAGGAGAAACACCCATGAGAACCCGGCTAATCATTTCTATGGCCTTGGAAAATTGTGGCGAGCGAGCGGAGCATTCCTGAATACCGGCCACTGTCACACCACACCAGGGGGACAAGCGTTCCAGATAGACAGAAATACAAACATAAAACCCCATGAACTGAAACACATTGGAATTTCATCAGGACTCCTTTAAAACGGAATAGAGGTGACTAAATCTGGTCCTGATGGCGGTTTATCCTTATTGATAGTACAGAACCCTTGCTAAACTATTGCCAGAACTCGTGAAAACCCCAATGACTTCCACTACAGTCAGCTGAGAGGCGGCCGAGACGAGACGCCGTAATGGCAACCCTGCGGCGGGGCTTCGAAGGGCAAGCAAAACGTAACCCAAGGAAAGGCAATGGAGGTGATGACAGTACGTGGCTCCCTCATGAACCACCACTTATGAGTCTCCAGGTTGAGTCTCGCACATCCACGCCTCCTCGTCACTGCTTGGGGGGAGTGACGCTACCCCTGTGATGTTGACTGACTGACTGACTGACTGAGTTAATGGGTAGCAAAACCAAGGTCATAAAGCGCAGTACTGCAAGAGAGAGAGAGAGAGAGAGAGAGAGAGAGAGAGAGAGAGAGAGAGAGAGAGAGAGAGAGAGAGAGAGAGGGAGGGAGGACGGGGATAGAGGGGCGGCCTTACCAGTCTGTCGTCATCCGTAGGCGTGCTCGGCATCAGCTCCTCACCCATACACCTGAAGGGGCGGGAGTGCCTCATTAGTGACGGTGATGGCAACACAAACACACACACACACACACACATACACACATACACACACATACACACATACACACACACACACACACACACACACACACACTTTATTCTGGTATCTCTCTCTCTCTCTCTCTCTCTCTCTCTCTCTCTCTCTCTCTCTCTCTCTCTCTCTCTCTCTCTCTCTCTCTCTCTGTTTAAACTTACGAAGAGAGAAGGAAGAAAGGAACACAAAGAAGAGATAGAGAGGAAAGAAAGAAACGAACAAAAAAAAATAATGAATAAAAATAGAAACAAAGAAGGCTAAGGTGGAGGAAAGAAAGGAGGGAAAAAGAAGAAGAAGAAGAAGCAAGACAGGAAGAGACGCGGTAGCGGAGGGAGAAAAAGATGAAGGAAGTACAGTTGAGGAGGAAGGAAGGGGGAGGAGGAGGGAAGGGAAGGCGTTATCTGCGAATGATAAAGAGGAAGTGAGGAAGAGGGGGAAGACGAAGATGTTAAAGCAAATAGATGAAATGTATATGATGTAGAAAAGATACTACTACTACTACTACTACTACTACTGCTACTACTACGAGGAGGAGGAGGAAGAGGAAAAAGAAGAGGAGGAGGAGGAGGAGGAGGAATACAAAGGAAAAAAAAAAATAGACAACATCCCTTCTGGGTCTAACGAGGCTGTCTGCGTGACTATAAGACAACCACAGATTCTACGCGTTCGAAATAAATGGAGGAGGAGAAAAAGGGGGGAGCAGGAGGAGGAGGAAGAGAAACCAAAAAAAAGGAGAAAAAAGGAGACAGGGATGTGATGACGAAGACGAAAAGAAGGACGAAACAGCAGCAAATGAAGAAAAATAAAGAAAAAGGAAGACAAACTTAATACGAAAGACACAGAACAGAAAAAAAAGGCCAAGAACAAGTATTAGCAAGACAGGAACCAGAGCGAGGGAGAGCACAGCACCGCCTCACCCACTATCCCTTCGTCGGAACTTCCTGCGGGACAACCAGTACTCACCATTCGTTGCCTACGTCGTTGGGGCTGTAGGCGTGCCAGCAGCTGTACAGGGGCACCGGCAGCATCATGAACACCTCAGGGGAGCCCAAGCCCAGCACAGCCAAGCCTGAAGGAGGGAACACGCCGTCAGGAGGATTTGTACTAAGAGACGCAATGCAAAACTGACCCAAGGAGTATTCAGAAACGCTTTGCTCTCTACCATGACTGCATTTCAAAGCCCACACAGATGATTAGCCGGGCTTTTAAGAGTGTTTCTCCTGTTAATGATGTAGAAATCTTGTTAATCTGCCACTAGAACCATAAAAACATCCTTAAAAATCCCGTGTCGCTTCATCTAGAGCCTTCATTTTGTGTGTAAGAGGGGAACTGGCCAAGGGGCAACAAAAAGTTCGAAAAAAAAGGCCCCCTTGAGTACCAGTTCCCAAAGCAAGATCGAAAAAAATCATCAACAATTGGAGAACAAGTGTCTTGAAACCTCCCTCTTGACAGCAGTGGCGGTGCGGTCAGAGGGGTTTAAAATGTGGTCCCATGTTGCAACGTTCACTGAATTTCATGGCTATACATCGAATGGATATTGATACATGGACTCTGGGCTATTTGGGGACTGGTAGCTTCAGTACGCCTTTTCTCCGTCCTTTTTGTTGCTCTAGGCCAGATTTACTCTTACATAAAATAAAACGTACATTCGCATTTACTGGTTCCTTTCCCCTCCTTGTAGCCAGAGTCACACCCACTTAGTACTGGCCGCTCGCTCTAACTAGGGAGAGTATTGCAAGGGGAAGAGGGAGAGAGGAGTCCCGGTGTTGGAGGGGAAGGAGGAGGGGGTGGCTTGTTTGGGTGAGCGCCCATTACTGACTGAGTTCGGCCACAAAGGAGGAAGGAACTAGTAGGTGTGAATGTATATATATGTGAAGCATCCAGATGATCAGTGAAGCGGTTTGGTCATGTAGTGTGAAGCAGGGATGAGGGATTTATAAACCTTTTCAACACAACAGCACCCACTTCTTTATGTTCTGTGTCGTGAGAAGACTGTATGGAGTTAACCCTTTCACTGCAACAAGGAACAATGCAACAACTCACAGCCTTGACCAATGTGTGAAATATTTATAAGTACGTAAAAGAAAGAAAGAAGAGGATAAGAAAAAATGTGTCTTGCAAATTCAGCCCGTATAATGTTTGGATGTGTGAGTAGAAGAAGCGTCTCAGAGTGGTTGGTGACGGAGGGAAGATGTGGCAAATAGCATTGGAATAGCAAATAGCTGTGGAAGGGTTCAGGGTCACACTCCTCGCCATCAAAGGGTTACAAATCATCTAGTTAGTCACCCAACACAACTGCATCTTACGTCACTCCATCATGACTGACTAAATGATGGGATGAAGTGATGATGTGCTTGTAATATTAATAACCCTTTTCCTCCCATGGCTCTTTTGGTAACATTCAGAACAGTATAAAATTGTAGTTTTGGATGGGCATTTTTTGGACAGATAGAGTAACGAGTGAATAAAAGATTAATTTTGTATTTCCTAGACTACAGGAATATCTAACATGCTTCAAGACAAAGGCTGGGAGTCACAGAGCAGGATGCAGGGGACACAAACAACTGGAGGAGACTCGTACATGGCGCCAACCCTCGACTTTTCAGAAACAGCGAAAGGAGAAGTACAAAAATAAGTTTGAGGAAAAGTTTTAAGGAATTATGAGAAAAGAATGAAAGGGTTAAGTGGGTGAACCCTTTGAATGGTAATGTCCGACTGACAAAGACTCATAAATGGACAGTTTGAAATGTACTCGTATTGACAACAGTTTACATTATTATGAAGAACATTTTAATTTATATATATACACACACACACAGCAGGTCTATTAGAATCAGTACAAAGGAAAATTATTAAAAGGATACAGGGGATGAGGGGGCATTCCTTACGACACGAGACTGAAGCAGTTAAATTTACATATTAACATTCCTTAGAGAGGCGTAGGTTAAGAGGGGACCTGATAGAAGCCTTTGAGTGGTATGGAGGATATGACAAGGGTGACGTAGCAAAGGTCTCAGGGTTTAAGCTTGAGAAAGTTGTATTAAAAAAAAAAAGGAAGGAAATGGTTCTGGAATAGAGTGGTAGATGCAAGGAATGGACTCCGTAATCAGGTTGTTAGTCCAGAGTCATTGGGGAGTTTTAAAAGATTAGACAAATTTATGGATGGGAATAACAGGTGGAAGTACCAAGATATGCATCGTACAGGGACTGCCACGTGTACCTCTGATGCCTTCTTGCAGCTTCCCTGATTTTCCTACGCTCATATGTTGTTCATATGTTCTCTTCTACAACTGTTATCTTGTACATCACCTCCACACACCTGCCTGCACTTGTCCTCTTCCACACACAACTGTTCTCTATTTCACCCACACCTGCGCTCCCCTACTACCTCTTCTACACCTGTTCTCTTCTGCAGTACCTCCTCCACACACCTGCTTAAATATCTTGTCCTCCACTTCCTGCTTTTACTTCTTATTCCTTCCCTTCTCTGCCATTCCTCCTCGTTACCTACTTCCTGATTACGAGGTCTTAGAGGGAGGGAGGGAGAGAGGGATGAGAGAAGAGGAGGAAGTGATGGAGACCAGGTAAAGGAGGTGATAGAAGATGAAGGAAGAAAATGAAGAGAGTGAAGAAAAGGAAAGCCGAGGAAGCGAATACGAAAAAAAAAAATAATAAAAGGTCAAAGATGAAAAGAAGAATGAGAACAACAACAAGATAAAGAAAAGGAAAACAACAACAACAACAACAACAACAACAACAACAACAACAACAACAACAACGACAACAACAACAGTAGAAAACAAGAGACGAAGAATAAACAAGATGAAAACGAAGACGAAGAAGAGAAGAAGAAGAAGAAGAAGAAGAAGAAGAAGAAGAAGAAGAAGAAGAAGAAGAAGAAGAAGAAGAAGAAGAAGAAGAAGAAGAAGAAGAAAGAAGAAGAAGAAGAAGAAGAATGCAGGAACACAGCATTACAGAACTAAGCATGTCTTCCGCTACTCTTGTTAATGCCCCTGCTGTGTGTCAAGTTCAGGAGAGAGAGAGAGCGAGAGAGAGAGAGAGAGCGAGAGAGAGAGAGAGAGAGAGAGAGAGAGAAGAGAGAGAGAGAGAGAGAGAGAGAGAGAGAGAGAGAGAGAGAGAGAGAGAGAGAGAGAGAGAGAGAGAGAGAATGCTGTTTGTTTTCAAGACTTGGCATTACAACGAGGAAGGTTATGCATTTATCATGTGATGGTAGTGGGTTTTTGGTGACGTCTCTCTCTCTCTCTCTCTCTCTCTCTCTCTCTCTCTCTCTGCACTGCCAAAGGAGGAAAATAAACACGAGAATCTGCCTACTCGCCTCTGTGGTCTTTGAAAATAGTGTCGAGAGAGAGAGAGAGAGAGAGAGAGAGAGAGAGAGAGAGAGAGAGAGAGAGAGAGAGAGAGAGAGAGAGAGAGAGAGAGAGAGAGAGAGAGAAAGCGTTTGAAAATACGATAGAAAGAAAAAGGCGTAATCTAAAGTTGTTCTGGTGGAAGATAAAAAGGGCTTTGTGTGGTACAGTGCTGTGTGTATGGTGCAGGTACAGCGCTGAAGATACATGAGAGGACCTGGCTATGTGTTGTATCAGTATATGATGTAAGTATTAAAAAAATAGCAAGAGTCAAAATAAGAAAACTTTGTGGTCACGAGGGATGAATGTTGCTTCAGTGTACATCGTCGTCAGCATACGTACATGCGTTGCGCTTCAGGAATACTTGGATGATATTGAAGAACGGTTCGCGTTTGCGTTTTCATCTGAACACTAGTTTGGGTTAGACTTAGATTCGTTCACTTCATAAATTTCACTGCTGGTCCGTTCATTGTGCAGATCGCGGCTTGAGGAATCATAATATTTTGCCGAGAAATGAAGTGCCTGAAAATTGCTGGGCTAAGATTATGTTCATTATACCCGAATAACTATCACTATTAATAATATACACAGGATACAATGAGACTAGCGCTAAATATGTTTTTTTTTTATTCTGAACAACAAAATAATACAAGCTACGTGTATGTATACCATTAACGGTGATAAGAATTCATAAAGCGTACGGTTTCTGAAGGACAGGATGCCAAAGTACGATAACACAACCTTCAGTCCCAGTGACCGCGACTGTAGTAACTAAAGAAAACCAAACATAGGAAGAGGAGGACGAGGAGCAGGGAACCATGATACCAACGTAAAAAAGCAAACTAATAATGCAGTACAGAAGAAGAGCAAACAGGAAGGAGTTACCGAGTGTGAAGAGCAGCTGGACCGTGACGCTGGGGTGAGGGTTGCCCAAGTACGCCAGCACCCCGTCCAGGCCCCGCGGCGAGCTCATGGTGGCGGCTGAAGGACACGCTGAAGAAGGCGATGACGGAGGTATTGAAGATGTTGAAGGTGGTGAGTAGAGTTACAAGTGGCGTCTGTGTCCCCTCTCCGATGCCCTCAGGAGCCTCGTGCAGTAGTATCTGTAGGAGAAGAAGGAATGTTAGCGTTTATGTTGCGAGAGAGAGAGAGAGAGAGAGAGAGAGAGAGAGAGAGAGAGAGAGAGAGAGAGAGAGAGAGAGAGAGAGAGAGAGAGAGAGAGAGCGTATTCTGTTTCATGAGTTTTCTTTCTCATCGTATGCTATAGGTATCTGAAGCAACCATGTGTGTGTGTGTGTGTGTGTGTGTGTGTGTGTGTGTGTGTGTGTGTGTGTGTGTGTGTGTGTGTGTGTGTGTGTGTGTGTGTGTGTGTGTGTGTGTGTGTGTGTGTGTGTGTGTGTGTGTGTGTGTGTGTGAGGTTGTTATGAAGGGAATGTTTTTTAATTTTTACTGTATATTATTTTTCTTTATCCTTTTTTTGTTTCATTCTCACAGACCTTTTTCTTCTTACTACAGCTGCCAACATTCCACGTTCACATTTTTTCTGATGGATTCGAGAAACACGTGGCGCGACCTCCTTCTTCTCCCCTCCCCTTCCTCCTTTTGTTTCTCTTCCCCCTCATTCATTTCTTACATGTGGCAAAGATAAAATCTCTAAAAACTGATAGTAGTAGTAGTAGTAGTAGTAGTAGTAGTAGTAGTGGTAATGATAATGATAATAATAATAATAATAATAATAATAATAATAATAATAATAATAATAATAATAATAATAATAATGATAATAATAATGTCGAGGAGTCCCCTAGGCAGTATTACCCTGTTCCTCTTACATCTTTCATGCATCACCGCCTTGGTAACAGAGAGAGAGAGAGAGAGAGAGAGAGAGAGAGAGAGAGAGAGAGAGAGAGAGAGAGAGAGAGAGAGAGAGAGAGAGAGAGAGAGAGAGAGAGAGAGAATGTACTACACAAAAAAAAACATGAGCGTCCACATTTTTATCATTAGGCTCACTGAACACGCATCATCCATAATACATAAGATAAAATAGTATTTCTTTTCTGTACAATATTCAACAAGTACGGTATCCATTTATTATCGTACATGTGTTTTAAACTACCGTATAATTCTGTTCAAAATTTTTCGTTATAAACATGTACGTTTTCCTTCTATACGTTCAACAAGTTAAGTATTTTCAAACCATGACCATCGTACACTTGTTCTAAACTATTGTACTTTAGTTTAGTTTCACCATAAACATGTAGCAAGTTTTCTCTCTGTACATTAAACAGGTTAAGTATTTCCAAACCGTCACCATCGTACACCGTGTCCTAAACTATCGTACTTACATTTACTTGAATATCTCCTAATCTGTAGCAACTGTTTATCATTATCATCATTAGGGTAGGGTCTATAAATATGACACATAAATATGTAACTCCTTTTTGTCCGATATTTCAAACTTCTCGGAGTCCTAAATATTTTCTTAAACCCTCTTCGAATATTTTGAAGGTTCATATCAGAAATATTTACAATCCTTCATCTGACAAATGTTCTCGTAAAAATACTGTATCGTGTACCTCAACATATTATAGACACTCCCTTACGTTTCTCGAGAACACGAACTTACACGAAGACAGAAGAAAAAAAAAGTAAAAAATGAAGAAAACCTACTTCAGGCGGAAATTATTAGGACGAAAATCACTAAGACAAACACAGGATGGAAGAAAAAGAGGTCGTGGAAAGGAGGAAGAGATGATGATGATGATGATGATGAAGACAGAAAGAATGATGATGTAGGCGATGCTGTGACAAAAGAAGAGAAGAAGAAGAAGAAGAAGAAGAAGCAGAAGTGCAATTAGTAACAGAACTAAAATTACAGGAAAGGACGCAAATAAAGTAAAAATAGTAGTAGCAGTAGTAGTAGTAGTAGTAGTAGTAGTAGTAGTAGCAGTAGTAGCAGTAGCAATAGTAGTAGTAGTACCACCACGAGCAGCAGCTGTGACAAAAAAAAAAAAAAAACCAAGTCAAAACAAATCGATCTGTCCTTATACACTCCTTGCATTCATCCTTCCTTATTAGTGCACGAGGCGTTCTAAGCAAGACCCACAGAGCGTACTGGAACAGCGGGCGGCCAGTAACAGCATCCCCCAAGACAGCAGCAGGCAGGACGGCAGCAGTGACCCCGCCTCTTCCCCCCACGAGGGTACCAAGATGAAAGAAAACGAGAACACGAGAACACAACGGCCGCTCATCACACATCCAACTTATCACATTTTTTTTTATTTTATTTATTTTTTTTCATTTCTTTACGTTAAAATTCGGTGAAGATTCGAAATTTGATGCGCAGTGAAGCGTTGAAAATTTTTTTTAATTAGAGAGAAGAGAGAGAGAGAGAGAGAGAGAGAGAGAGAGAGAGAGAGAGAGAGAGAGAGAGAGAGAGAGAGAGAGAGAGAGAGAGATGAGAACCGGTATTTTGCTGTAAAGGCCGGGTTATACTACATACACACACACACACACACACACACACACTCCTCCACCACTGCCATCACACACACACACACACACACACATACTAGTACATGTCTCTCCTCGTCTCATCCCTTCCTCTTATCACTGCCCGGAAGCACACACACACACACCACACACACACACACACACACGTTACAACAAGCCTCCAAGCAGCCCGGCAGGAGGTGAAGATACTGACCTACTCCTTCCTCGCCGACGCCCTACAAAGGCCCGCCTGCCCCGCGTCGTGAGTGGAAGAGAAAGCCGAGGCGTGTGGAGGCAGTGGAGGAAGACAGCAAAAACCAGGAGGAAATGGGAGAAACTGTGCTAATGAGAGAGAGAGAGAGAGAGAGAAGAGAGAGAGAGAGAGAGAGAGAGAGAGAGAGGAGAGAGAGAGAGAGAAGAGAGAGAGAGAGAGAGAGACAATGTGTCATGTCCCGTTAGGTCAAGTGAAAGGAGTTGAGTAATCTTATTAAGTGTTGGGAAGAAAATTACGTTGTTAACTACGTGGTCCTTGTAAAGCAGGACGTCCTCTCTCTCTCTCTCGTCTCACTCTCTCTTCTCCTCTCTCTCTCTCTCTCTCTCTCTCTGCTGACACTATCTGGCCCTCGCATTGGAGTCCCTAGGCGCTTGGAATACGAAACGTCACACCACTACACACACACAAACACACATACAAACACACGTACACAAAACTAACGTACACACAAAATTCAATATGAACATATGCTTCTCTACGTCCCGGGGATTGGAACAGAGAATTATGAGTGACGTTTATTACCTGTCGAGGCTGTGAGGTGTGGGCGGCGCTCCAGGTGTGACAGGACGGTGATTGTAACCCTTTAGATCTCGGCCCACTCTACACCTCCCTGCCTCACCTTCACCTTGCCACCTGCCGGCCTGTGCTCACCGGGATGGGCTACAGCAGCTCTCCTTCATGGTGTTGCCTTCCTTCACTCCTTCCCTCCCTCGCAACTCGCAACACTCGGTCCCGCACGTCGACCAGAACCGAGAGACGCACACACTACACACACGACGACACATCCGATTTCTATCACGTTTTCTTCCTCTCCAAGCGTGTGTCACTTGGTGGGGAGTGTGAGGCGGTGATGAGTTGGCGATGAGCAAGTGATGAGTGCCTCGTTAGGACATGAGCATGACACCAGCACTTAAACATGAGCACTCTGGGGAGGGCCGGAGGGTGGCGCTGTGATGGAGGCAAGGAGCAGCGCACAACCCACCCTTCCTCGCTGCTAACACTCGGTACCTCGACCCCTGCAGTTGCCACTTAGCCTCATTTCAACATTCCGCTTTTAATTCCTCCCATACAGAACTCTAGCTAGACGGGATACATCAAAACACTCTCTGGCCTTCTCCTGTCAACTCCTCCTGCGAGTACTGAAAGCGTGAAGGGCGTGGGGGCGATAAAACACCGCCAGGAGACAGTACTCACTCATTGGGGTTACTTCCTACACATCGAGTTGCAACTTCCGCCACTGACAGACGGAGGGCGGGAGGCGGGCGGCATGTGAGGGGACGTCTGTTCAGGGAATGGGGCTCACGCTGTATCCTGACGGGGTGCACTGCTGGGCGGAACACAACGAGCTCTGAAACCTTCCACAGAACTAAACAAACACGCCAGCACTTCGCTTCCTAATGCTTGGTAACCCACATACACTCATACACTCACACATACAGCCTGCTGCAGTTGCCAGATACCTCTTTCTCCTCCCTACTACCGTTTATTTCACCCTCCCTCCTCCCCCTACTGGCCATATGTCATCCTCCCCGGTCTGGGTCACATCACTGCTGCCTCGCTAAGCTCCCGTCACAACTCACAACTCGTCCCCTTCCTCTTAACTCGCAGGAGTCGCAGGAGGGAAAGAGAGCGAGTGGAGTTGTAGAGCGTTATGGGATTATGGGAAACTATTGCAATTACGAGTTTTTCTCCACTTGCTGCGTCTTATGTACAAAGTGACGTGTTTTGTTGCCTAAGGGAATGTATACCAAAAAAAAAAAGGTAAATAAAAGAAGATAAAATGTCATTGGTTGTGTTTTTCTTTGTGCGTTTTTGTTTTGTTTTTATTGAGCTGAGAGAGAGAGAGAGAGAGAGAGAGAGAGAGAGAGAGAGAGAGAGAGAGAGAGAGAGAGAGAGAGAGAGAGAGAGAGAGAGAGAGACACTTGGGACACTAGTTTCTTATTGCGATATCCTACACACACGCAGCTTCAAGGACGAGGAGGGGCGAGTCACAGCAGAGAAATACACAAGGCGCTGTGGTGCTGCCGTTGTTAATTGCCATACACACACACACACACACACACACACACATACACACACAAACACACAGCAATTATTATCTTCAGTACTCCAGAAGAAAGGAAAAAAAAAACTATTTTACAGTGTTTATCCCTTATGATGATGATGATGATGATGATAGAGAGAGAGAGAGAGAGAGAGAGAGAGAGAGAGAGAGAGAGAGGAGAGAGAGAGAGATGAGAAGAGAGAGAGAGAGAGAGAGAATCATGCTCTGCTTGTTATGTGAAGGAGGATTAAGAAAAAAAAACATATGCAGATGGACAATGAAAGCTAATACGCAGAAGTGTGTGTGTGTGTGTGTGTGTGTGTGTGTGTATGTTTGCAGCATTACCAATACACCCACAAATTCACGCCACACAGCCACTACCCTTTCAAACCATTTAAAGAAATATGTAGTTTGCCAATGAAGGAGTTCTTACGGAAAGCTTTGTCACGTTTTTATAACAGTCACCTTTAAACAGCAGTACCACACATGCACACCTACACACTGACACACAGACACTACAAGAAACTCCGTATAAAAACTAATAATAATGCGCTCTTCTGTCATAACCACAGAAAGATTGATTACGTTTCTGATCACCACTCGCCCTCCGTGACTCCTGCTCTTGAAACCCCCCATGGTACTAAACCCTTATCTTAAAACACTCCGGGGTCTCATAATGTCATCTTTCAAAGGTCAGAGATTCTTATGGGAGTTTTTGCCGTTGGTGTTACAGAGTTCTTGTTTAACTATCACTGTATTCATGAAAGTTCGTCCTGAAATCCGCCAGCAGCTTCCACAATAGCCTGGTAATACTAGTCGAGATAAGAGGTTTGGTTGAGAAAATGGTACTGAGAGTTTGGTTGGGAGGGCTGCTCCTGTGTTGAAGTGAATGGGATACTGCATGAAGTTGTGATGGTGTGTTGGTGATGGTGATGGTGATGGTGATGGCTGCGGGGGTGTTGATAATGAGAGAAAAGTGAGATTTAGGGACCATTCTGAAACACTCATAAGAACTATTACCCAAGGCCACAGAGACGATTAGTTAAGTTTTCCAATGTATTTTTTCCCGAGATTGTGATGATGTGATGGTGGTGGTTGTAGTTAGTAAGGATGAGAGAACAGTGGTCTCTGGAGGGCTCTATTCTGAAACACTCCTCTCTAAACTTATTTTGCGAAGGTCACAAGAGAGAGAGTCGAGTCCTCATGACTGTCTATTTCTCGAGATTGTGATGATGTAATGGTGATGGTTGCAGTTGTTAATAATGAGAGTAATGAGATCTAGGGACTATATTCTGAAACACTCTTCGCTCTCACCATCATTACTTTCCAAGGCCACAAAAATGATCAGTCGAGTTCTCATGAGTGTTTTTTTTTTTCCCATTGCTGATGTAGAATCTTTGTTAAACTGTCGCTAGCATCATGAGAACTCCCTTGAAGACTCTCAGAAGCTCTACTGTAGCGTGATGAAGGAGATAAGGAGATGTTTGGGAATACTAATGGTGGTGGTGGTGGTGGTGATGGTGGTGGTGGTGGAAAAATGACAATAAGGCCAACTAACTGAATGGTATATCACGTTAATTAAAGCTATTTTCATCATTGTAGTCTTAATTGGGGTCTCTCTCTCTCTCTCTCTCTCTCTCTCTCTCTCTCTCCTCTCTCTCTCTCTCTCTCTCTCTCTCTCCTCTCTCTCTCTCTCTCTCTCTCTCTCTCATTATCCCCCATTCTCCTTTCATCATCATTGCTTTGATTTCTCTTTTCCTTATCTCCGACTCTCTCTCTCTCTCTCTCTCTCTCTCTCTCTCTCTCTCTCTCTCTCTCTCTCTCTCAAGTGGCGCGCACCTCCCCCTCCCTCCTCCCTCTACACACACACACACACACACACACACACACACACACACACACACACGTATAACAGTCCCGTTCTCTGTGTCCCTTAATAGATGAATTCAGCCAAGACAGTATGGCCTCTCTCTCTCTCTCTCTCTCTCTCTCTCTCTCTCTCTCTCTCTCTCTCTCTCTCTCTCTCTCTCTCTCTCTCTCTCTCTCTCTCTCTCTCTCTCTCTCTCTCTCTCTCTCTCGCAACAAAAACAAAAAAGAGGGAAGGAATGTATCAGTACTCCAGTTTCACGTGATCCAGCTCTCCGTTAGGCAAGAGAGAAAGAAAATATCTGACACACTTCAATTCCCGAGGCTTTGGTGGGTGTATGAGGCAACGATAAAAGCCGGAAGGAAAATAAAGATACTTGCCGGTGCGTTCCCTGTGTTATTTATATCGAGAATCCTGCTTCCCACAACCACTCCGTCCAGGAAACATTAAAATCCTTGAACTGTTTTTTTTTCTTACGGATGAAGGGGAACTGATTGACTCTTTCACTCCGGCATGCCACAATTCACACCACTAAAGGCACTGTATAGAGTCTTAGAGTCCTCACTGAAACCTACAGAGAAAGGAAAAGGCATCAAAAGAATAGATTTTTTGATGCATGGCCGATAATATGTTTAGAGGAGGCTGTGTGTGGTTAGGTTAAGTTTAGTGGCAATAGAAATTAAATATCCCGGTGTTATATGACCGTCAAGGAACCAGTGAAAGAGTTAGAGAGAGAGAGAGAGATGAGAGAGAGAGAGAGAGAGAGAGAGAGAGAGAGAGAGAGAGAGAGAGAGAGAGAGAGAGGTCTGCTCAATTTCCTGTGTCTTGAATATCTATGGAAAGTCATTATTTATAGAACTCTTATAATTAATCTCTCACTCAATACTTCCTCCAATGTAGATATTTCCAGCAGGCCAGAGGGTCGTGAACTAAAAAGGAAAAAAAAAAGTAATGGGAGAGAAAAAAAACAAAAAAAAACTAACTTTCTTACGTGTTGAAGGTTCAGGGAAAGTCATTATTAACCTAACTCTCATAATTATTAATCTCTCATCCTGTGGCAATACGTTTATGAAAACAGATATTTTTAGCAGGCCAGATGGTCGTGCACTCTGCCTGATACGCTTATCTTGTCAGCACTTCAGGGATAACGACGCTTCAGTATTTCTAGAGTGTACGTAGCGAATGAGTTTATGAGTTACTGTTGATGCTTGTTTAGTTATACCGTGCTAAATGTTTATACTTGGCGGAGCATGAGTGAGTTTGGGTTAGGTTAGTTGTGTTATGTTGCTGCCTACCTACATCTTTAGTAAATCTTATTTATGGTAAGTTGTATGGTGAGTCTTTCTTCACTATTTGTTTTCCAGTGTTTCCGTGCTTGTGTTTTGTTTGGGTGGTGGTGTTGGTGTTATGTGGTGAGAGTGACTGGGTAATGCTGGTGGTGTTGTGTCCAGAGTGTGTTTAGGTAATGTTGATGCTGTGTCCAGTGTTTAATTTAGATAACATTTCAGTTCGTCCCTCTTTTTTTTATATTTTATTTTATTAATTATTCATTTTTTTTTTGTAAGAGGTGGTCTGCAACGAGGGGCAACAACAGACACCACCCCTCATCCCTCATCTCCCCTCTTCCCCCCCCCAAAAAAAAGGGCCAGTTGGGGTGCCAGTCCCAAAGACCACACACTCTTCAATACTATAAGAAGCGTCTCGGAACCCTCCTGTTGACAGACCTTTAAGCACAGGCAGGAGGAAACACAGGAGCCTCGTGTAGTGTTATCGTGTCCAGGGTTAACTTGACTGACCTTGGGCGCGTCGAGGGGAGCGCAGGGGCGAGGGACGAGCGGTTCAAGACCAGGGAAGGGATGACGGATGGGCACAGGGCGGCGGGACACATATGGCTCACAGTCACAAGAAGCAACTCTGCTCTGACTTGTGGTAATGACGCCTCTTGTTCCCAGTGTACGAGGCTGCATCGAGGACACACCGTTCGTATCTGGGGTGTTCGCTGATTTTTTTTTCTTTTTTCTTTTCTTTTTTTTTTTACGTCTTCGTTGTGAGGAATATTCATGAAACAAGCGTGCCTGTGTCGCTTAGTAAGCTTAGTCCTGGTGGTCACGTGGCGGACTCGTGACTGCCAGCTAAGCCCTCCCGGAGACAGCTTATGCAAATAGTTCGTTCCAAGGGCAAGACTCACACTTTTCTCATCTCAGGGCAAGAACCCCACACTGTTCCTCCACACCTCAGGGCAAGACCCACACTGTTCCTCCACACCTCAGGGCAAGACCCACACTGTTCCTCCACACCTCACGGCAAGACGCACACTGTTCCTCCACACCTCAGGGCAAGACCCACACTGTTCCTCCACACCTCACGGCAAGACCCACACTGTTCCTCCACACCTCAGGGCAAGACCCCACACTGTCCCCACCTCACACTGGCCACACATCACACTCAGGGAGGCCAGTGGCTGCTTGGTTTGGTTCTTAGCGAGACGCGAACTTCATCAAGCCAAGAAACAAGCAAGAACGTGACCTCTGCGCTTTAGAGTCATGTGTGTGTGTGTGTGTGTGTGTGTGTGTGTGTGCGCGCTCATGTCTACAGCCTCAAAGACGCAAAATAAACAATACTTAAGAGCTGCTTCATCATCAACACACCCCCAAGAGGTCCTTCCTCCTAAAACACTCACAGCGCTGGGCACACACACACACACACACACACACGGAAGCGAGTCTTTTAAAAACCCAACGCCACACTCAAGATGAAGAAAACGGATTCATTATAAGATTTTCCAACACATTCAAATGCCACGAATATTACAATAATTTTCCCATCGACGTTAACGATAAGTGAGAGAAATAAAATAAAATTATATTGATTTACAAGCTGACAATGTTTCCATCAGTGCAGAATTCCTCCGTCAGATGGCAGTGTACTCGCTTGGTAAGTCCATAAATTAGCCAGTAGAGGGCAGAGGCGACAGTGCCAGTCACAACAGTCGCTCATAGAGGGCAGTGTGATCTCTCAGTAAGTACTTGGCTTTGCTGACAGAGGGCAAAGCTTCCTATCCAGATTGCCACTTTCACTCCTAGATGGCATGATAACTCTCTCTCTCTCTCTCTCTCTCTCTCTCTCTCTCTCTCTCTCTCTCTCTCCAATATAATTACACTTGCTAATGTCAATGTTTCTTGTATTAGATTTAAATTGTGCCTGAAAAAATCTTGGCTTGGAAAAGGCTAGCTACGGCTCATCATTATTATCTCTATTATTTGAATTGCATGTTGGTGTCTATGAATCTCTCTCTCTCTCTCTCTCTCTCTCTCTCTCTCTCTCTCTCCTCTCTCTCTCTCTCTCTCTCTCTCTCTCTCTCTCTCTCTCTCTCTCTCTCTCAGACTCCACGACCTTGAGTATCGTGCCTTTTGTACATCGGGTTGTAATCATGTAATTAAAGCCTCGTCACCCAACAACATGCGTGGCGGGGAGAGGGATGCCTTGCGCCGCCGCGATGCTGAAACGCTCTGCTCTCTCACCAGGACTGTTTTCAAAGGCCACAGAGATGAAATGCCGCGTTCCCAAGACTGATTCTACTGTCAGTAATATAGAAATGATGTTAACTTGTCACTTGAACCGCAAAAATACCTTTAAAACCCGTGTTACTTCAACTCCTAGAGCTTTTTGGATGTGGATGTGGTGGTGGTGGTGGTGCGGCGCAGGAGTGTTTCAGAATGTGGTCATGAGAGAAACAAGCTGGCGGAGGATTACTGAACGTACTTGCTGGTAAAAAAAATGATAGATAGATAGATAGGTAAGTAAATAAGTAAATAAGTAAACTGAGTAAACATAACAAAAATGGGTAAATAAAATAATGAAATAATATGTTAATAAAAAAAATAGAGGAATCTGAGTACAGTGGGAAAATTGATATTACGAAACTTCTCTCTCTCTCTCTCTCTCTCTCTCTCTCTCTCTCTCTCTCTCTCTCTCTCTCTCTCTCTCTAACACCGCCAAGACAAAAGCCCCACCCGCCGGTCACACACACACACACACACACACACACACAGACACACACACACACGGGCTGCAGTGGCGGCCAGACCCAATACTTGTGGGGGCCGCGGGCGAAGGAGCTGGGGACCCCACCCCCACTACACACACACACACACACACACACACACACACACACACACACACACACACACACACATCCTGCTCCTTACTCGCTCATTGACGGGGGAGGGAAGGCACAGGGCCATCCCGACTCCCACGCCTCTCAACACTTGCATAAACTGTTGTGATGGGCAATGGGTGCAGGGCGGGGCTATGTGTGTGTGTGTGTGTGTGTGTGTGTGTGTGTGTGTGTGTGTGTGTGTGTGTGTGTGTGTGTGTGTGTGCGCGGGTTTATCGTCAATGTCAATGTCGCTAACCTTGACTTTGTCGCACACACACACACACACACACACACACACACACACATATACACACACGTTCCATATTCTGAAACACCTCTGCGCCGCACCTCCACTGCTTTCAAAAGGCTCTAGGTGAAGCTACACGGGTCTTAAGGATGATTTTACGGTTTCTACATTCGTACCACGAGAACACACTCCTGAGAACTGGCTAATCATCTCTGTGGCCTTTGAAAACAGTCGTGGCAAGAGATCAAAGCATTCCTGAAGGGGCAACCTGTCTAACTCTTCCCTTGCACACACAAACACACACGCTGTCCTCCCTCCCACATCCTTCCCTATCTCCCCATATACAGTGTTTACGGCCGGGGCAGAGGCGGGGGAGGAGTGACAGGCGCAATAAGGAAATACTGGAGCCGCGTGGGAGTAAGACTGCTGCTCGTGGTTGGGTGATGTGGGTGAGTGTGTGGGAGACAGAGCACGGTTCGCCACGCCTCGTATTGGTGCCGCTATCTCGTTCCTGCGTTAAGGAAAGGAAGACGTGGTGGTGGTGGTGGTGGTGGTGGTGATTAGAAGTAGAAGAAAAGGATGAAGAAGCTGATGATGATGAAGAAGAAGAAGAAGAAGAAGAAGAAGAAGAAGAAGAAGAAGAAGAAGAAGAAGAAAGAAAGAAAGAAAAAAAATAATTAGAAAGAAAAGGAGTAGAAAACAATAATAATAATAATAATAGTAATAATAATAATAATAATAATGAGAAGAAGAAGAAAAGAAGAAAAAAAGAAGAGAAAAAAGAAAGAAAGAAGGAAAGAAACAAACAATAACAAGAACAACAATAAAAAGAAGAAACTGAATAACACAGGTGAGGAAGGTGAGCGGGAAAAGAACACTGTGATGCAAGTTATATGTACGAAAAACACTGTTGGTGACAAGGTTAAGGGTGAAACAACAAATGGTCTTACAAAACTATGTTGAATCTTCAGTTACAGAGGAGGGAGACACAGCAAATTCTACATTAAGTTCTCTCGCGTCGAAGTTACACAAGAAAAGACTCGAAATTTAACCCTTTGACTACCACTCGTTACATTTTTCCCTAATTACCAATCTCTCTAAGGCATCTTTACTTGTTTTACAGCCACATATAGTCTGGGAAGAAATTGCAAAATGTATTCTTTTTCATTGCTAACTTTCTTGTAGATGCTTATAAAGATTTCATGCTTTGCTTCTGGTGTTCCTAATTGTTTGGTGTCGCAGTGAAAGGGTTAACGTTCTCTTTCTGAGATTGGAAGTTATAAAAGAAAAGAAAAAAAAGAAATTATGTATTTTTTGATTTTTTGATTTATTTTTTTCATGCAAGAGGGGCACACTGGCCTAGGACAACAAAAACTCTATACCATTCCAAGGTGCCAAAGTTGCAGTGAACGAGTAACAGCAGGAACAGCTACATACTACGTGCATCTGTCTCCCTTCGTCCCCGTGTGCGCCTCTACCGTGACTAAGAAGATTACTGTAAGCTGCCAACACTCCCCGCCTCATGACTTATGGGTACACTGACACGAGGAACGAAGCACTGGTGAGGAGTATGGAAGTTTTTTTTAAGACTACTGTACTTACTCTATGCTCAGTATTTCAGCCTCGTGCTTCTTTGAGATACAGGTCAATATTCTGAAACGCTTCTTCACCGCATCCTGACTACTTTCAAAAGGCTCTAGTTGAAATTACACGTGTTTTTAAGTGTTTTTTTACAGTTTTAGTGACTGATTAACTAGGCTTCTTCATTGTACACAGGAGAAACACTCTTGAGAAACCGGTTAATCACTTCTGTGGCCTTTGGAAATGATCGTGGTGAGAGAGTCGTGGTGAGAGCCTGTCTTCAGAAACGCTGTGCTCACTCACCACGACCATTTTCCAAGGCCACAGAGATAGTTAGCCGAGGTCTCTCGAATGTTCCTCCTGTTTATAAGGTAGAAATCTTGTTAATCTGTCATTAGAACCGTAAAAACACCCTTAAAAACCCATGTCATTCCAAACAGAGCCTTCTCAAAGTAGCGGAGGGGCGGCGCAGAAGTGTTTTAGAATCAGGCTGAACTAGGGACCATTAGGATACTCATTTACCGTGCACTGCCTCGAGGAGACCCGCTAAAGGCAGTGTGCAGGTCCGTACGGTAAGGTGACACGCGGTCTCGCTCACTCCTCGCCACGCAGGAAGGCGGACGACAGGCGGCAACTGAAAGCGAGAGCGCGTCCAAGCAGGTGTTGTTGATATGACGTGGTGTTGTGCTGTGTTGCTCTAGATGCATGACACAGAGACAGACACACACACACACACAGACACACACACACACACACACACACAATGACTGGGATTGATTGACACACGAGGCTGATGAGTTCACCTTTATTGCTTCATTAGGTATAGTACAGGTTCGTAAGACAGGTGGGTACAGGTGACAAAAATTGGCAGAAAAAAAGGACAATTCAATAAGGAGAAACAAAATTATCCAAAATGACGAAAAGAAAAGGAAAACACACAAGCACACAAATACAAAACTTGGACTAATACATACAAAATAAAGTTGAATCATAAACTATCATTGAATCTTACGAAGGAAACATCGAAGTAAAGGAATAATGAGGAGTTTAATGCACCAATCCAATAACAAGTTACTGCTCATATCTCGACACTTTGTTCCCCCAGCAGGTCTGCTTTTCAAAGGCCACACAGAGATGACGAGTCGGTTGTTATGCGTGTTAATTTTCCTACTGATGGTTCACAGTAATTGGCCTCTCTCTCTTAATTCTCCTTCCTTCCATAGTTCTTTTTGGGAAGGACATTAAGAGTGGCCTTTATATCTATTTATCTATTAATTTATTTGTATCTCCTTGGTGGATAAAAAAAAAAGATAAAAAAAAAACAAAAGGTGAATAAAAAATTGCCACTGGAATTATGAAAAGTTTGGAAAATCATCAAAATTTCTACCAGACTAAATACAAAGCAGTCGAATTAGGCGTTGGAATGCCTCAGAGTAGTGCCCTGAGTGGTGCTGGGATTGCTGTTGTTGTGTTTATTTCAAGAGGAAAAATCTGAACCAGAGATGAAAAGTACAGTACACGGGAACCTTTTCCTGTACATTATGTCGCTTTGTCTCTTCCATTCATCAGACTGTAGTGAAAATAACAGATTTTTCAGGGATATTTTCATGATTCTAGTGATCTTCCAGCAAGCGTTCAGCATCATCAGAAACAAAAACACGACTATTCATCTCTGTGACATTGAAAACATTCCTGACGAGAGAACAAAGCGCTAAGCAACACGGATCTCAATGTTTATTATGGAGGAGGTGTGAGAGTCGCCGGGAAAGGGAAGCGAGGCACCAAAACGAAGGCCACTCCAAGGAAGCAAAGATCCTGCTAGCACGTGGCAGCCGCAGGACACCGAGGCTCACGTGTGTCCAGACAGCCGAGCACCGTGACGGGACGGCTTCACTGTGACAAGTGCGCGTCATCATGTCTGTCGTGCTTGTCGTGCGTTACTCGCCTCTGTTTCACACTCTTCCGCTGCATTTAACGTGTCTGACACCCTGTACTGGCGGCCTCCCCCTCAGTTTCACAGAAAGTTAATTTATTCTATTTCAAGGAATTATTATCAATGACAAAGTGACAAAACTCACACCACAAAAAATGAACAGCAGTCATAATCGTTACATTAAGCTTAATGATCAAAATGGCAGAGCTGTAATTAGTTTCTCTCTTTCATCTCACTTTGTTATTGGTGATCACCTGAAACACGCACGGAACTGTCACAGTGTTGGCTTGTGGCAATGATCCGTGCTGCCAGTAATGCCACACACACAAGGACAACCTACATTTGTAATGTAATATGAACCCGTTTTGACCCTGAATTTGTCACACGCCTGGTGATGATACTGATTACACCGCCGCGACGCACCACACCAGGCGATCCCGGGACACCCAAGTTGAGGGACGTGTACTTTACTTCCACAGACACTGGGAAGCAATTCCACGAATACGTTATCACGGCCACGAGTGATGCGTTGTCATGGGTGGCGCCAATGGCGGACCCTCTTTTTGTAAAGCCTTGTCTCCACGTGCACGCAGCGTCTCCTGCCTCGTCACTATACAAAGGTCGCCCCGCCAAGCAGCCTGCAGCCTCGCCATGAGCACCGCCATGCTTTCCCAGGCCTGTTGGTGCGTCTGTCTGTCTGTCTGTCTGTCTGTCTGTCTCCAGGACATTTTAAAACATTACCAACGGAATTTTGTGTAATTTCGAGGAAAAAAGAGTTTTAAGCCAACAGAAGATTTATATATATATATATATATATATATATATATATATATATATATATATATATATATATATATATATATATATATATATATATATATGTATATATAATAACATCTTTGAAGCTCCAACAAGAGAATGTTTGCCACATTCCAGATGAATATATTTTGGTACACTGCACACACCTCTACGGAAAATGTTTACCACATTCCACTAAGTCTAAGGAAATTGTTAGCCACATTTCGTGGCGGTAAGCAGTGCTGGTGGAGAATAATTACTACACTCTCTGAGTGTTTCATAGTCTACAGTACAGTGTCTCCACGAGGAGAAGGACGTGAAAATATAGTACAAACATGAGATAGGTGGGGAACTTAATGAAAAAGGCAAGGTATACAGATTGAAATGTAGTGCAGGAGGAGGAGGAGGAGGAGGAGGAGGAGGAGGAGGAGGAGGAGGAGGAGGAGGAGGAGGAGGAGGAGGAGGAGGAGGAGGAGGAAGAGGAGGAGGAGGAGGAGGAGGTGGTGGTGGTGATGGTAAAGGAGTGAGGGGGAACATGAATACAATACAATGAGAGAGAGAGAGAGAGAGAGAGAGAGAGAGAGAGAGAGAGAGAGAGAGAGAGAGAGAGAGAGAGAGAGAGAGAGAGAGAGAGAGAGAGAGAGAGAGAGAGAGAGAGAGAGAGAGAGAGAGAGAGAGAGAGAGAGAGAGAGAGAGAGAGAGAGAGAGAAAGGAAATAAGCAGGAAGACTAATCCCATCAACCCGTGACCTGACCTGGGCTCCAGACTGGTGACCCACTAACCCAGTAGGACTATCATGCACCGGGTGACGTCAATCGAACTTCACAAGGCGTTTACCTGACTGAGTTATGTACACCAAGTTACCGTGGTCGGGTGGTCAGTGAAGCGTGGTTTGTCCCCCCTACACACACACACACACATGAGCATCGAAAGAGCGTACCAAAAATTTTTATTGCTTTACACTAAATAAAAGGAAATAAGGAAAT